>NC_092246.1:24621528-24659028 GCF_036320965.1 Panulirus ornatus | reverse complement strand
TTTTTAATAAATTCCACAGCAAAACCATCCAAATCCGCTGCCTTGCCAGCTTTCATCTTCTGCAAAGCTTTTACTAACTCTTCTTGTTTACCAAATCATTCTTCCCTAACCCTCTCACTTCGCACAGCACCTCGACCAAAATACTCTTTATCTGCCACTCCATCTTAGAACCACACGGGACATATGAATACACAAGAAGTTCACAAGTGCACTTACGTGTAATGATCCTTCGAGTAGCGTTGTTTATCACTGGGTCCTAGCTATGCCTCTTCCTTGTATATCAACTGACTGTTGAATTTCTCTTTCTCGTATTCCTGATGAAATGATCCTTACATGAAAGTGCATGGGTAAACTTATCGTGCTTCATTTCTTTCGCGTGGTTATATGCATATACTAGATCACGCGCACCTTTATGATCTCTTGCAAGTATATATTATACTATATATATATATATAATATATATATATATATTATATATTATATATATTATATATATGTATATATATATATATATAATCACATCAACAGGAACGATACAGGAAAGAAATATAAGTCAGTTGATATACAACGAAGAGGCGTCTCTTCGTTTGTTATAATTGAATTATATTTCGCTTGTATTCCCCTGATGATGTGGTTATTACATGAAAGTGTATTTGGGAACTCATTGTGCTTCATTTTCATTTTGCCCGTGGACTCTTAGGAATATACTTAATCACGCGCGACGAAAATTGTTCATCCTTTCCCAGTATTGGGAAGTGAGTCAGTTGTTGTTCGCTGATGATACAGCGCTGGTGGCTGATTCATGTGAGAAACTGCAGAAGCTGGTGACTGAGTTTGGTAAAGTGTGTAAAAGAAGAAAGTTAAGAGTAAATGTGAATAAGAGCAAGGTTATTAGGTACAGTAGGGTTGAGGGTCAAGTCAATTGGGAGGTGAGTTTGAATGGAGAAAAACTGGAGGAAGTGAAGTGTTTTAGATATCAGGGAGTGGATCTGGCAGCGGATGGAACCATGGAAGCGGAAGTGGATCATAGGGTGGGGGAGGGGGCGAAAATTCTGGGAGCCTTGAAGAATGTGTGGAAGTCGAGAACATTATCTCGGAAAGCAAAAATGGGTATGTTTGAAGGAATAGTGGTTCCAACAATGTTGTATGGTTGCGAGGCGTGGGCTATGGATAGAGTTGTGCGCAGGAGGATGGATGTGCTGGAAATGAGATGTTTGAGGACAATGTGTGGTGTGAGATGGTTTGATCGAGTAAGTAACGTAAGGGTAAGAGAGATGTGTGGAAATAAAAAGAGCGTGGTTGAGAGAGCAGAAGAGGGTGTTTTGAAATGGTTTGGGCACATGGAGAGAATGAGTGAGGAAAGATTGACCAAGAGGATATATGTGTCGGAGGTGGAGGGAACGAGGAGAAGAGGGAGACCAAATTGGAGGTGGAAAGATGGAGTGAAAAAGATTTTGTGTGATCGGGGCCTGAACATGCAGGAGGGTGAAAGGAGGGCAAGGAATAGAGTGAATTGGAGCGATGTGGTATACCGGGGTTGACGTGCTGTCAGTGGATTGAATCAAGGCATGTGAAGCGTCTGTGGTAAACCATGGAAAGCTGTGTAGGTATGTATAGTTGCGTGTGTGGATATATGTATATACATGTGTATGGGGGTGGGTTGGGCCATTTCTTTCGTCTGTTTCCTTGCGCTACCTCACAAACGCGGGAGACAGCGACAAAGCAAAAAAAAGAAAAAAAAAAAAAAAAATATATATATATATATATATATATATATATATATATATATATATATATATATATATATTTTCTCTGGGGATAGGGGAGAAAGAATACTTCCCACGTATTCCCTGCGTGTCGTAGAAGGCGACTAAAAGGGAAGGGAGCGGGGGGCTGGAAATCCTCCCCTCTCGTTTTTTTTTTTTTTTAATTTTCCAAAAGAAGGAACAGAGAAGGGGGCCAGGTGAGGATATTCCCTCAAAGGCCCAGTCCTCTGTTCTTAACGCTACCTCGCTATCGCGGGAAATGGCGAATAGTATGAAAAAAAAAAAAAAAAAAAAAAATATATATATATATATATATATATATATATATATATATATATATATATATATATATATTTATATTTATTTATTTTGCTTTGTCGCTGTCTCCCGCGTTAGCGAGGTAGCGCAAGGAAACAGATGAAAAAATGGCCCAACCCGCCCACATACACATGTATATACATACACGTCCGCACACGCAAATATACATACCTATACATCTCAATGTACACATATATATGCACACACATACATACATACACACATACATACATATACATATATACACATGTACATAATTCATACTGTCTGCCTTTATTTGCTCCCATCGCCACCTCGCCACACATGGAATAACAACCCCCTCCCCCCTCATGTGTGTGAGGTAGCGCTAGGAAAAGACACCATAGGCCCCATTCGTTCGCACTCAGTCTCTAGCTGTCATGTAATAATGCACCAAAACCACAGCTCCCTTTCCACATCCAGGCCCCACAGAACTTACATGGTTTACCCCAGACGCTTCACATGCCCTGGTTCAATCCATTGACAGCACGTCGACCCCGGTATACCACATCGCTCCAATTCACTCTATTCCTTGCACGCCTTTCACCATCCTGCATGTTCAGGCCCCAATCACTCTAAATCTTTTTCACTCCATCTTTCCACCTCCAATTTGGTCTCCCACTTCTCCTCGTTCCCTCCACCTCTGACACATATATCCTCTTGGTCAATCTTTCCTCACTCATTCTCTCCATGTGACCAAACCATTTCAAAACACCCTCTTCTGCTCTCTCAACCACACTCTTTTTATTTCTACACATCTCTCTTATCCTTACATTACTTACTCGATCAAACCACCTCACACCACATATTGTCCTCAAACATCTCATTTCCAGCACATCCATCCTCCTGCGCACAATTCTATCCATAGCCCACGCCTCGCAACCATACAACATTGTTGGAACCACTATTCCTTCAAACATACCCATTTTTGCTTTCCGAGATAATGTTCTCGACTTCCAAACATTCTTCAAGGCTCCCAGAATTTTCGCCCCCTCCCCCACCCTATGATTCACTTCCGCTTCCATGGTTCCATCCGCTGCCAGATCCACTCCCAGATATCTAAAACACTTTACTTCCTCCAGTTTTTCTCCATTCAACTTACCTCCCAATTAACTTGACCCTCAACCCTACTGTACCTAATATAACCTTGCTCTTATTCACATTTACTCATAACTTTCTTCCTTCACACACTTTACCAAACTCAGTCACCAGCCTCTGCAGTTTCTTACATGAATCAGCCACGAGCGCAGTATCATCAGCGAACAACAACTGACTCACTTCCCACGCTCTCTCATCCACAACAGACTGCATACTTGCCCCTCTTTCCAAAACTCTTGCATTCACCTCCCTAACAACCCCATCCATAAACAAATTAAACAACCATGGAGACATCACACACCCCTGCCGCAAACCTACATTCACTGAGAACCAATCACTTTCCTCTCTTCCTACACGTACACATGCCTTACATCCTCGATAAAAACTTTTCACTGCTTCTAACAACTTGCCTCCCACACCATATATTCTTAAAACCTTCCACAGAGCATCTCTATCAACTCTATCATATGCCTTCTCCAGATCCATAAATGCTACATACAAATCCATTTGCTTTTCTAAGTATTTTTCACATACATTCTTCAAAGCAAACACCTGATCTACACATCATCTACCACTTCTGAAACCACACTGCTCTTCCCCAATCTGATGCTCTGTACATGCCTTCACCCTCTCAATCAATACCCTCCCATATAATTTACCAGGAATACTCAACAAACTTATACCTCTGTAATTTGAGCACTCACTCTTATCCCCTTTGCCTTTGTACAATGGCACTATGCAAGCATTCCGCCAATCCTCAGGCACCTCACCATGAGTCATACATACATTAAATAACCTTACCAACCAGTCAACAATACAGTCACCCCCTTTTTTAATAAATTCCACTGCAATACCATCCAAACCTGCTGCCTTGCCGGCTTTCATCTTCCCTAAAGCTTTTGCTACCTCTTCTCTATTTACCAAATCATTTTCCCTAACCCTCTCACTTTGCACACCACCTCGACCAAAACACCCTATATCTGCCACTCTATCATCAAACACATTCAACAAACCTTCAAAATACTCACTCCATCTCCTTCTCACATCACCACTACTTGTTATCACCTCCCCATTAGCCCCCTTCACTGAAGTTCCCATTTGCTCCCTTGTCTTACGCACTTTATTTACCCCCTTCCAAAACATCTTTTTATTCTCCCTGAAATTTAATGATACTCTCTCACCCCAACTCTCATTTGCCCTCTTTTTCACCTCTTGCACCTTTTTCTTGACCTCCTGTCTCTTTCTTTTATACCTCTCCCACTCATTTGCATTTTTTCCCTGCAAAAATCGTCCAAATGCCTTTCTCTTCTCTTTCACTAATAATCTTACTTCTTCATCCCACCACTCACTACCTTTTCTAATCAACCCACCTCCCACGCTTCTCATGCTACAAGCATCTTTTGCGCAAGCCATCACTGCTTCCCTAAATACATTCCATTCCTCCCCCACTCCCCTTACCTCCTTTGTTCTCACCGTTTTCCATTCTGTACTCAGTCTCTCCTGGTACTTCCTCACACAAGTCTCCTTCCCAAGCTCACTTACTCTCATCACTCTCTTCACCCCAACATTCTCTCTTCTTTTCTGAAACCCCCCACAAATCTTCACCTTCGCCTCCACAAGATAATGATCAGACATCCCTCCAGTTGCACCTCTCAGCACATTAACATCCAAAAGTCTCTCTTTCGTGCGTCTATCAATTAACACGCAATCCAATAACGCTCTCTAGCCATCTCTCCTACTTACATACGTATACTTATGTATATCTCGCTTTTTAAACCAGGTATTCCCAATCACCAGTCCTTTTTCAGCACAGAAATCTACAAGCTCTTCACCATTTCCATTTACAACACTGAGCACTCCATGTATACCAATTATTCCCTCAACTGCCACATTACTCACCTTTGCATTCAAATCATCCATCACTATAACCCGATCTTGTGCATCAAAACCACTAACACACTCATTCAGCTGCTCCCAAAACACTTGCCTCTCATGATCTTTCTTCTCATGCCCAGGTGCATATGCACCAATAATCACCCATCTCTCTCCATCAACTTTCAGTTTTACCTATATCAATCTAGAATTTACTTTCTTACACTCTATCACATACTCCCACAACTCCTGATTCAGGAGTAGTGCTACTCCTTCCCTTGCTCTTGTCCTCTTACTAACCCCTGACTTTACTCCCAAGACATTCCCAAACCATTCTTCCCCTTTACCCTTGAGCTTCGTTTCACTCAGAGCCAAAACATCCAGGTTCCTTTCCTCAAACATACTACCTATCTCTCTTTTTTTCTCATCTTGGTTACATCCACACACATTTAGACACCCCAGTCTGAGCCTTCGAGGAGGATGAACACTCCTCGCGTGACTCCTTCTGTTTCCCCTTTTAGAAAGTTAGAATAGAAGGAGGGGAGGGTTTCTGGCCCGCCGCTCCCGTCCCCTTTAGTCGCCTTCTACGACACGTGAGGAATGCGTGCGAGGTATTCTTTCTCCCCTATCCCCAGGGATATATATATATATATATATATATATATATATATATATATATATATATATATATATTTTTTTTTTTTGCTTTATCGCTGTCTCCCGCGTTTGCGAGGTAGCGCAAGGAAACAGACGAAAGAAATGGCCCAACCCACCCCCATACACATGTATATACATACGTCCACACACGCAAATATACATACCTACACAGCTTTCCATGGTTTACCCCAGACTCTTCACATGCCCTGATTCAATCCATTGACAGCACGTCATCCCCGGTATACCACATCGATCCAATTCACTCTATTCCTTGCCCTCCTTTCACCCTCCTGCATGTTCAGGCCCCGTTCACACAAAATCTTTTTCACTCCATCTTTCCACCTCCAATTTGGTCTCCCACTTCTCCTCGTTCCCTCCACCACCGTCACATGTATCCTCTTGGTCAATCTTTCCTCACTCATTCTCTCCATGTGCCCAAACCATTTCAAAACACCCTCTTCTGCTCTCTCAACCACGCTCTTTTTATTTCCACACATCTCTCTCACCCTTACGTTACTTACTCGATCAAACCACCTCACACCACATATTGTCCTCAAACATCTCATTTCCAGCACATCCATCCTCCTGCGCACAACTCTATCCATAGCTCACGCCTCGCAACCATACAACATTGTTGGAACCACTATTCCTTCAAACATACCCATTTTTGCTTTCCGAGATAATGTTCTCGACTTCCATACATTCTTCAAGGCTCCCAGAATTTTCGCCTCCTATATATATATATATATATATATATATATATATATATATATATATATATATATATATATATATATATATATATATATTTTCTTTCTTTCTTTTATACTATTCGCCATTTCCCGTCTCAGCGAGGTAGCGTTAAGAACAGAGGACTGGGCCTCTGAGGAAACATCCTCACCCGGCCCCCTTATCTGTTCCTTCCTTTGGAAAATTAAAAAAAAAAAAAAAAAAAAGAGAGGGGAAAATTTCCAGCCCCCCGCTCCCTTCCCTTTTAGTCGCCTTCTACGACACGCAGGGAATACGTGGGAAGTATTCTTTCTCCCCTATCCCCAGGGATATATATATATATATATATATATATATATATATATATATATATATATATATATGTATATAAAACTAATAGTATGGCTGTCTTAATGACACAGGACAACTGGCAAGTTTTGTTTGTGGACACCCAAAAGACTTGACCATCAGGGTAACAAAAGGGACACAACTAACAACATTTAATAAATATGGACATCAGTTTAGCCATCAGGGGAACTAAGGAGATAAAATTAGCAACTCTTACATGTAAAAGGTTACAACTGGTAACTCTGATACAAAAAATCACCAGTTTTGGCTGTCCAGGTAACTGGAGAGTGTTTGTATTATCACTTCTATGGCCATCAAGTGATTAATCGGAAAAAAAAAAAAAAATATATATATATATATATATATATATATATATATATATATATATATATATATATATATGTATATGTATATATATATATATATATATATATATATATATATATATATATATATGTATATATATATATATATATATATATATATATATATATATATATATATATATATATATATATATATATTATTCATTTATCATGCTTTGTCGCTGTCTCCCGAGTTAGCGAGGTAGCGCAAGAAAAAACAGACGAAAGAATGGCCCAACCCACCCACATACACATGTATATACATACACGTCCACACACGCACATATACATACCTATACATTTTAACGTATACATATTTATACATACACAGACATATACATATATACAAATGTACATAGTTCATACTTGCTGCCTCTATTCATTTTCGTCGCCACCACGCCACACATGAAAAGACAACCCTCTCCCCCCGCATGCGCGCGAGGTGGCGCTAGGAAAAGACAACGAGGGCCACATTCGTTCACAGTCATCTCTAGCTGTCATGTATAATGCACCGTAACCACAGCACCCTTTCCTCATCCAGGCCCCACAAAACTTTCCATGGTTTACCCCAGACGCTTCACATGCCCTGGTTCGATCTATTAACAGCACGTCGACCCCAGTATACCACATCATTCCAATTTACTCTATTCCTTGCACGCCTTTCACCCTTCTGCATGTTCAGGCCCCGATCGCTCAAAATCTTTTTCACTCCATCTTTCCACCTCCAATTTGGTCTCCCACTTCTCGTTTCGTCCACCTCTGACACATATATCCCCTTTGTCAATCTTTCTTCACTCATTCTCTCCATGTGACCAAGCCATTTCAAAACACCCTCTTCTGCTCTCTCAACCACACTCTTTTTATTACCACACATCTCTGTTACCCTTGCATTACTTACTCGATCAAACCACCTCACACCACATATTGTCCTCAAACATCTCATTTTCACACATCCACCCTTCTTCGCACAGCTCTATCTATAGCCCACGCCTCGCAACCATATAACAATGTTGGAACCACTATTCCTTCAAACATACCCATTTTTGCTTTCCGAGAAAATGTTCTCGCCTTCCACACATTTTTCAACGCTCCCAGAACATACACCCCCTCCCCCACCCTGTGACTCCCTTCCGCTTCCATGGTTCCATCCGCTGCCAAATCCAAATCCAGATATCTAAAACACTTCATTTCCTCCAGTTTTTCTCCATTCAAACTTACCTCCCAGTTGACTTGTCCCTCAACCCTACTGTACCTAATAACCTTGTTCTCATTCACGTACTCTCAGCTTTCTTCTTTCACACACTTTACCAAACTCTGTCACCAGCTTCTGCAGTTTCTCACCCGAATCAGCCACTAGCGTTGTATCATCAACGAACAACAACTGACTCACTTCCCAAGCTCTCTCATCCACAAAAGACTTCAAACTTGCCCCTCTCTCCAAAACTCTTGCATTCACCTCCCTAACAACCCCATCCATAAACAAATTAAACAACCTTGGAGACATCACGCACTCTTGCCGCAAACCTACATTCACTGAGAACCAATCACTTTCCTCTCTTCCTACCCGCACACATGCCTTACATCCCCGATAAAAACTTTCCATCGCTTCTAACAACTTGCCTCCCACACCATTGACTCTTAATACTTCCCACAGAGCATCTCTATCAACTCTATCATATGCCCTCTCCAGGTCCATAAATGCTACATACAAATCCATTTGCTTTTCTAAGTATTTCTCACATACATTCCTCAAAGCAAACACCTAATCCACACATCCTCTGCCACTTCTGAAACCACACTGCTCTTCCCCAATCTGATGCTCTGTACATGCCTTCACCCTCTCGGTCAATACCCTCCCATATAATTTCCCAGGAATACTCAACAAACTTATACCTCTGTAATTTGAGCACTCACCTTTATCCCCTTTGCCTTTGCACAACGGCACTATGCATGCATTCCGCCAATCCTCCGGCACCTCACTATGAGGCATACATACATTAAATATCCTTACCAATCAGTCAACAACATAGTCACCCTCTTTTTTAATAAATTCCACAGCAATACCATCCAAATCCGCTGCCTTGCCAGCTTTCATCTTCTGCAAAGCTTTTACTAACTCTTCTTGTTTACCAAATCATTCTCCCTAACCCTCTCACTTCGCACAGCACCTCGACCAAAATACTCTTTATCTGCCACTCCATCATCGAACACACGGGACAAATGAAACACAATAAGTTCCCAAGTGCACTTACGTGTAATGATCCTTCGAGTAGCGTTTGTTTATCACTGGCGTCCTAGCTATGCCTCTTCCTTGTATATCAACTGACTGTTGAATTTCTCTTTCTCGTATCTCCCCTGATGAAATGATCATTACATGAAAGTGCACTGGGTAACTTATCGTGCTTCATTTCTTTCGCGTGGTTATATGCATATACTAGATCACGCGCACCTTTATGATCTCTTGCAATATATATATATATATATATATATATATATATATATATATATATATATATATATATATATATATATGTATGTATATATATATATATATAATCACATCAACAGGAACGATACAGGAAAGAAATATAAGTCAGTTGATATACAACGAAGAGGCGTCTCTTCGTTGTATATCAATTGAATTATATTTCGCTTGTATTCCCCTGATGATGTGGTTATTACATGAAAGTGTATTTGGGAACTCATTGTGCTTCATTTTCATTTTGACCGTGGACTCTTAGGAATATACTTAATCACGCGCGAAATTGTCATCCTTTCCAGTATTGGGAAGTGAGTCAGTTGTTGTTCGCTGATGATACAGCGCTGGTGGCTGATTCATGTGAGAAACTGCAGAAGCTGGTGACTGAGTTTGGTAAAGTGTGTGAAAGAAGAAAGTTAAGAGTAAATGTGAATAAGAGCAAGGTTATTAGGTACAGTAGGGTTGAGGGTCAAGTCAATTGGGAGGTGAGTTTGAATGGAGAAAAACTGGAGGAAGTGAAGTGTTTTAGATATCAGGGAGTGGATCTGGCAGCGGATGGAACCATGGAAGCGGAAGTGGATCATAGGGTGGGGGAGGGGGCGAAAATCCTGGGAGCCTTGAAGAATGTGTGGAAGTCGAGAACATTATCTCGGAAAGCAAAAATGGGTATGTTTGAAGGAATAGTGGTTCCAACAATGTTGTATGGTTGCGAGGCGTGGGCTATGGATAGAGTTGTGCGCAGGAGGATGGATGTGCTGGAAATGAGATGTTTGAGGACAATGTGTGGTGTGAGGTGGTTTGATCGAGTAAGTAACGTAAGGGTAAGAGAGATGTGTGGAAATAAAAAGAGCGTGGTTGAGAGAGCAGAAGAGGGTGTTTTGAAATGGTTTGGGCACATGGAGAGAATGAGTGAGGAAAGATTGACCAAGAGGATATATGTGTCGGAGGTGGAGGGAACGAGGAGAAGAGGGAGACCAAATTGGAGGTGGAAAGATGGAGTGAAAAAGATTTTGTGTGATCGGGGCCTGAACATGCAGGAGGGTGAAAGGAGGGCAAGGAATAGAGTGAATTGGAGCGATGTGGTATACCGGGGTTGACGTGCTGTCAGTGGATTGAATCAAGGCATGTGAAGCGTCTGGGGTAAACCATGGAAAGCTGTGTAGGTATGTATATTTGCGTGTGTGGACGTATGTATATACATGTGTATGGGGGGGGGTTGGGCCATTTCTTTCGTCTGTTTCCTTGCGCTACCTCGCAAACGCGGGAGACAGCGACAAAGAAAAGAAAAAAAAAAAAAAAAAAAATATATATATATATATATATATATATATATATATATATATATATATATATATATATATATATATATATATCGATGGGATGAGAGGGTTGGAGTAAAGGTTTAGTGGTATGTTTGAGGTAGCTTGACTTACATAGTCTTAAGCTGAAACGACGTGGAGGCATGCCGAGACTGGGTGACTGATTGCAAGACATCTGAGTCTCTCTGCTAGCTTGGAAGTGAAGTTTACTTTAGTGGTTGTTTAACTGAGTGCTTGAACACCAGGTAGAATGAGTGCTTAAACACCAGGTAGACTCAGTGCAGAGGCTAATTTTCTGTGTAGGAAGTACAGGTGACAGTCATATTCACGACAACCTACTTCGCGTGTAGAATAGCTTAGGTTTGCGTGCAAAATATTCGTGCACGAACTACAGCTAAATCTGTCGGTACCGCAGCTGAATTTGTATAAATTTTACCATTATTAATCTGGAAGGACACCTAAATTTGCTTCTGCCACAGCTAAGTGTACCATCGCTAAATCTGAGGAGGAGGATTGCACTGTTGGTCTTCCCCACTTGTTACCTCGTACATCACCTCCTCCAGAATCACCACCAGGATCACCTACAACAACAACAACAACATGGACGGTCTTTTTCTAAATAGTTTTATTCTTCGCTTTGTGATTACGTTGCTGAACTCTCCTCCCCCCTCCCCACCCAACCCCCACCCGTACCTTCTTAATGGTTCTTACTTCTTGAGCGTGTGCCTGAGGGAGCGCTTGAGCGTGTGTTTGAGGAAGTGCTTAAGCTTATGTCTAAGGGAGTGCTTGAACGTGCTTGAGCGTGTTTCTGAAGAAGTACTTGAGCGCATTTGAAAGTGCAATTTTGAACCTTCATTTGAATGCTTGAGAGTCAAAGTTTTGTGCCTTTGATTTAGGGAGTGTTTGAACACATTTGCAAGTGATGGATGATCTTGTGGGTGTATACTTGATAGTCAGTGCTTGAGCCTGTCTTTATGTGCTTCTGCTGTACGTTTGAGCAAATGTTTACGCTCAAGTTTGGATGTTTTTGCGTATGTTTGAGAGTGGCTGTGTCTGCATAGAAACATTTGGCGATGTGTCTGTTTCACTGAGGATTTAAGTGCATGTTTAAGTGCATTCCATAAGCTATTCTTGCGTCAAGTGTTTTGTGTTATCATCTGTTTGTGATTACTTATTTGTGTGTATGGGAGACGGGGAGGGGGGGGGGGGGATGGTCCCTTCTTGTCTTAATGCCATATAGTTCCGTGTGTATCCCAGTGGTTGTCACATTATGTACCAGCGATTGGCTTAGCGTGTGTGTTTGAGAATGCTAGAGCTTGAGTCTAAGGTTGTGCCTGAGTCTAAGGTTGTGCTTGAGGCTAAGGTTGCGCTTGAGTCTAAGGTTGTGCTTGAGGCTAAGGCTGTGCTTGAGGCTAAGGTTGTGCTTGAGTGTAAGGTTGTGCTTGAGTCTAAGGTTGTGCTTGGGTGTAAGGTTGTGCTTGAGGCTAAGGTTGTGCTTGAGTGTAAGGGTGTGCTTGAGTGTAAGGTTGTGCTTGAGTCTAAGGTTGTGCCTGAGTCCAAGGTTGTGCTTGAGTGTAAGGTTGTGCTTGTGGCTAAGGTTGTGCTTGAGTCTAAGGTTGTGCTTGAGGCTAAGGTTGTGCTTGAGTCTAAGGTTGTGCTTGAGGCTAAGGCTGTGCTTGGGTGTAAGGTTGTGCTTGAGTGTAAGGTTGCGCTTGAGTCTAAGGTTGTGCTTGAGTGTAAGGTTGTGCTTGAGGCTATGGTTGTGCTTGAGTGTAAGGTTGTGCTTGAGTGTAAGGTTGTGCTTGAGTGTAAAGTTGTGCTTGAGTCTAAGGTTGTGCTTGAGGCTAAGGTTGTGCTTGAGTGTAAGGTTGTGCTTTAGGCTATGGTTGTACTTGAGGCTAAGGTTGTGCTTGAGTGTAAGGTTGTGCTTGAGGCTAAGGTTGTGCTTGAGTCTAAGGTTGTGCTTGAGTCTAAGGTTGTGCTTGAGGCTATGGTTGTGCTTGAGGCTATGGTTGTGCTTGAGTGTAAGGTTGTGCTTGAGTGTAAGGTTGTGCTTGAGGCTATGGTTGTGCTTGAGGCTATGGTTGTGCTTGAGGCTATGGTTGTGCTTGAGGCTATGGTTGTGCTTGAGTGTAAGGTTGTGCATGAGGCTATGGTTGTGCATGAGGCTATGGTTGTGCTTGTGAGTTCATGATTTATGGATACATTTTTCAAGACCTTCAGCACGACGGTGTTCCTTGAGCACACAGGCACGACTAAGTATCCAGGTACGACTCTCGAGCACGACGATACGACCTTTGACTACGATCATACGACTCTTGGTTATGGTGGCGTGACCTTTGATTTGACCTATGATAACATTAGGTCATCTCGTCGCGCTTCAGGGGTTAAGCATCCTTACCGTCTGTTTGAAGAAAGGTGTTTCTGGGAGGATAAGGACCGCTGCTTATGGCTTTCATATTCGTTTGAGTGTATAATCAAGTACTGAGTTTATGAACGAACATTTAGGCGTGTGTTCGAACGCTGAGGATATCTGACTGAGTGCTGAAGACACTAGAGTTCAGTTCCACTTATTAAAGTCGTGCTAGAAACAGCACTCAAGCACTTGTCTGAGTGTGTGATGGAGTGTGTTGAAACGATTAGAGTGCGTAGGTTTTTCAACTAGCAGACTACTGCAGAACAATTCATATCCGTCTGCCTTTACCGTGTGTTAAGGCTGCAAAACCTGTCTTACAGTGTTACTGTAACGGATGTTATGTCTTGTCTTGGGAAACAGAAAACTGTTACCATTTCTGTGAAATTCATCCTAGCTTGTGATACGTGTCAATGTATAATACACCGAAGAGTCATAACAAACTTTAGGGATGTTATGTTTTAAAGTGTATTAGGACACGCTGAGTATGTTCTTAAATGTATTAGGTTAGGTTAGGTTAGGTTAGGTTAGGTTAGGTTAGGCTAGGTTAGGCTAGGTTAGGAAACACTAGCACACTAGGCAAAGCGGCGCTGGTCTGCTTCCTGACCACCACCGTTTGCCCTCCTACCCTGACCACATCCACACACACACACACACACACGTTCCTTCACCACCACTCCTTCCCTCCCTGCCCGCCACTCCCTCCCTCCCTGCCCGCCACTCCCTACCTCTGGTCACTACATTCTCCCTCCCTGCCCAAACTCCCTTCCTCTGCTCACCGCATCCTCCCACCTTGCCCACCACTCCCTACTTCTGGCCACCGCATCCTCCCTCTGGTGAAAACACCCTACCTCTGGTTAACACACCCTTCCTCTGGTCACTACACTCTGAACAGCCAATGACATGGTTCACTGGTTCAAACTACCCCCCCCCCCCCACCCACCCACCCACCCACCCACCCACCCTCACCACCGCATATGTTAGATCATGGAGCGTGTGACCTATTATAGAAAGTGCGTCAGATTATAAATCGCATGTTAGACTACAGAGTGTATTCGACGATAGAGGGTGTGATAGATCATAGAGCGTGTTAGAGTATGGAGCGTGTGTTGGACTAAGGACGAATGTTAGCTATAGAGTATGTGTTAGATTATAGAACGTAGCTTATAGAGCGTGTGTTAGATTAAAGTGCGTATCTTAGATCATAAAAGTGTGTTAGAATGTAAAGCATGTGTTAGATTACAGAGCGTGTTAGGGTAAGAATGGAGTATATCCATGTGTATGTTTAGGGTTGGTGCCCAGGTAAGAATGTGATGATAAGTTGCTAAGGGACGCCCTTGAACCATTACTTTCCATTAACGTAGTGGGTGGAGGCCGCTGTTTGACGGTTACTCCCCCCAAATCCCAATTCTCTGGGGCTGCCAGCCTTACTTCTCATCGCCCCCTCCTCTCTGAGGGTTGAGATTCTCCTTCCCTCTCCCTGGGGGAAATATTCTTCCTTTCTTAAGGAAGTGTTTCCCTCCGACCTCATCTCTTAGGTCGGTTCTTTCCGTCTCCTCTCCCTCTGTGAGGGGAAAACGCTTTCCCTTCTCGGGGACGGTTTCCTCTGTTGTCCTTCCCGTGTGGCCACTGACGTACCTACCCAGTGTTCCAGTATTTACCCTTTTTACAAGTGACAGGATAAGCCACCCCCACACCCTCCTCTTTAGGTCTGGTGCTCTCTCTCTCTCTCTCTCTCTCTCTCTCTCTCTCTCTCTCTCTCTCTCTCTCTCTCTTCTCTCTTCTCTCTCTACGTATTTCTCATGGCAAATTATTGCTCGTTCGCCCACTTGCCGTTCTGTCAATTCACCTCCCTATATCTGACCCATAATTCGAGTTGTACCGTACTATGACAAGTCTGTGTTCGAGGTAACAGTAAGCCACGTATGATTTCTTACCCAAAAAAAAAAAAAAAAAAAGTTTTCATGCTTGGTGTACAATAGAAACTTGAAAACACATAACGGGATAGAGACGTCTTTCGAAACCACGGTCAAGAAAGAAACTTCTGATTCATACTTCCTTGTTGTACATACCTCAGTGGCTGTATTGATATCAACAGTGATATAATGGCAGACTTGGGGGCGTGCGTGCTGTCATTAGTGGCCTATCACACAACGAGTTTTGAAAAGACCAATAACTATAGATCTCCCCTCTATGACAAGAGTGACCCACTCGCTTTAGTGTATATTGCTCAAGACATGTATTGCTACTGAAGCAATGTAGGGCGATGGAGCTCACGCTGGCGGAGGAAGACCTGCCTCAGGAGGTGGAACGGGAACTCTCCTCAAAGTGGTGAATCTTAAGCTCCACAGCACAGAGCAAGAGGAACTCACAGCACAGAGCAAGAGGAACTCACAGCACAAAGCAAGAGGAACTCACAGCACAGAGCAAGAGGAACTCACAGCACAGAGCAAGAGGAACTCACAGCACAGACCAAGAGGAACTCACAGCACAGACCAAGAGGAACTCACAGCACAGACCAAGAAGAACTTACAGCACAGATCAAGAGGAACTCACAGCACAGACCAAGAAGAACTTACAGCACAGACCAAGAGGAACTCACAGCACAGACCAAGAGGAACTCACAGCACAGAGCAAGAGGAACTCATAGCACAGACCAAGAGGAACTCACAGCACAGAGCAAGAGGAACTCACAGCACAGACCAAGAGGAACTCACAGCACAGAGCAAGAGGAACTCATAGCACAGACCAAGAGGAACTCATAGCACAGACCAAGAGGAACTCACAGCACAGACCAAGAGGAACTCACAGCACAGACCAAGAGGAACTCATAGCACAGACCAAGAGGAACTCACAGCACAGACCAAGAGGAACTCACAGCACAGACCAAGAGGAACTCATAGCACAGACCAAGAGGAACTAACAGCACAGACCAAGAGGAACTAACAGCACAGACCAAGAGGAACTCACAGCACAGACCAAGAGGAACTCACAGCACAGACCAAGAGGAACTCATAGCACAGACCAAGAGGAACTCACAGCACAGACCAAGAGGAACTCACAGCACAGACCAAGAGGAACTCACAGCACAGACCAAGAAGAACTTACAGCACAGATCAAGAGGAACTCACAGCACAGACCAAGAAGAACTTACAGCACAGACCAAGAGGAACTCACAGCACAGACCAAGAGGAACTCACAGCACAGACCAAGAGGAACTCACAGCACAGACCAAGAGGAACTCACAGCACAGACCAAGAAGAACTTACAGCACAGATCAAGAGGAACTCACACCACAGACCAAGAAGAACTTACAGCACAGACCAAGAGGAACTCACAGCACAGACCTATATAAAGGTTTACGTTTCTATACATCACAATCTCAAGAAGCATCCAGTTCTACCTGTGCACGACCAGAAAGCCTAGAATGTTCTCAAGAAGGAGCAACACCTGCCGGGAGAGGAAAACAACGAGAAGAACTGGATGATTTTGCTGGGATACACCGTAGGCCATCCCAGCGGTGTGCTGAAGAAACCCACACATGTGCTATGGGCAAAGGACGACATGAGAAGGGGCTACTTTCCAGTACAAATGTGATCCTGCACCGGCGGGGGCAAGCTAAGAAACTAAGGATTTGTCACACACAAGTTGTTTGTTCCAGAACCTACGAGACATTGTCACAGGTGTCAAAGGTGTCGGCATGTAAGAGATAGGTGCACCCATCAGGGCACTGCATCAAAAGGTGGGCAATGGGGAGGAGGTGTAGACTGTCCTAACTATTCAATGGATCATTATGTATTGAATGTGAATTGTCAACTAAAACCTCGAACAGAACATGAGAGAGAATAAGATTCCATTATATGTAGTTTATCCTTGATTCACAGTCTCGAACCTCGGTGTGGGTCGAAACACGCCAGCAGCTTCATGTGAATTTCCAAAGTACACTGGTCCTCCCAGTCTCCAGACAAGGGAAATTCCAAATAAGGTTCCCGACCCTCAGCCCAGCGAAGTGCACAACCACCTCCGACAGTGTTCATCTTTAGTTGTTAAAAAAGTTCTTCAGTAAAATCTATTACGAGACGAACATAGTTTCCTGTGACAGAACTGAGTCAGATATTTTCAGCCGATGAAGAGGTTGGCAGGCAGAACATCTAGCACGCCACATGACCACTTTCATCCAGAAGACGCTTGGTTCGATTCCCTTCTAACACAGGTCATAATTCTTCAACAGCGGAACAAACTCAAGAAAGAAAGAGAAATTGACTCCCTTAAGATATCGAATATGCACAGTAAACGTTGGGTGTGATCACGGAGATGACACAGTACAGGATGCAACACAATCTAGACCACTCTTGAAGATGGTACAGAGAACTGGTGATGTGACCACGATCATTATAGTGAAATGTTTGTGACAAGGAATAACCATTGTGTTTTCACATTAGTTATTCATATTTCAATTGTAACTGTTTAACTTATCATTAACTAAATGATGTGCTGTTTTAAAGAGCAGAACCTGCAGTTTGTAGAGAAAGGAATAAAACAGATGCAAAGAAAACTTGTTAAAACAAGTAAGCATTACAGAGAAAGAGGAAAGTGTAATATTTAAACGTTAGATTGTTATAATCCTGTATGGCTATATATCATATCCTCGCCCGACATGTTAATGTTCCGATGAAAATGCTTAATGTCAGCACGTTTTAGCTTGAACAGTTCACGGCTGGGAAGCTGCCATTGCTCGAGATTCATGATCTTGTTAGATCAGTTAATTAGTACCAGGTTAATTATGAAGATGAGCTGTTTCTGTGAGGCCCAGCTGTTCGTCTGGCGGGAAGAGGGTTGACACAGCAACTGAGAAGGGTGGGGTAGGGGGAAGAGGACAAGAGTGGGGGTGAGAAGTGGTGAGAGAAGGGGATTGTGACATGTAAGGGAGGGACTTAATGAAGAGGGAAGAGGTGGTGGTAAATACAAGTAGTGTAAAAGGTAATGATAAACACTTGGGTAGTTATTAGTAAACAAAAGACCAAGATCAGGAAACACAAAGGTTAATGATCAGAGAACACAAAGGCAATGATCAGGAGAGATATCTAAACCGGAGGACACAAGAACACCGGTTGGAAACTATGAGATAAGTGAGTAGAAAAAACAGTAGTGAACAGAAGTCACAAGGTAAATGACATTACGAAAATATAAAAGCAACCAGCAAATAAAATAAGAAATTTCCTAACGTAATAGTGATATGGTGTATATCTCAACTTACCTTGTCTTTATCGCAGGAAGTCACGAGCTTGTGAAGAAACATCAGAGGAACAAACACTCCTTCCCCGAGAAATCTCACAATTGATTTATTGGGTTACTGTTGTTGGTTTATCCCTTTGAGTTATACCTATTGGGTTATTTTTACCTGTTGTGATGTAAGATTCTATGTGTGTGTGTGTGTGTGTGTGTGTGTGTGTGTGTGTGTGTGTGTGTGTAAGTGAGTTGGAATACCATGTTTAAATTCTCCTACAAAATTGATATATTTGTTAACTATACATGATTAGTTTCTTACTTTCAAGAGCGTGTGACCGCTGCAGGCACTTCCTTGTGGTCGTCTATCATGAAACAGTTCTCAAACTTATGAAGATAAACAGACGTTTTTTGATATTCTTTGTGTTAAAGGTCTGTCTTCGTAGACACATATTATATGACCTTGCTAGATGTATGATGAATACTCACTGCACTTAGTATAGTATGGCAGTCAGACTTCATACACCACCCTTCTTCATGATGTCTTCAGTAATCTTTTACATTTGATTAAAATTTCTACAAGTTTAAACTTCTCCTCAGGTGCTGTAGCTCATCTTTCTAACCCAAATGTTTTCAATACATGACTTTATAACCAGCCGTTTACCAGTTGAGGTGGGGATTGGGTTGAAATATTTAAGAACGCTTCTATCCTAAGGATTGTGTCTAGGGATTTTGAATAATGTTCTCATTATTCTCAGTCTCCTGAGTTGTCCCATTTAGTGAGTTAGATACGGTGACGGTCCGTCAGAATATCACATTTCATTCTTTATTGTTAACTTTTGGGTCACGACGGAACGACCTCTGACCGCTACTTCACTATAGCGGTGCAATCCGTGACCAGAATGATACACCTGAGCACGGCGGTGTAATCCGTAAGGGCGATGGTGTTATCCCTGAGCACGACAGTGAAATCCTTCGAGCAAGACTGAACATTGCTAGAGCACTAAAGTACAATCCTTGAGCACGACGGTATCACCCTTGACCATCATACCGTCACCCCTCACCACTCACACGTCTGTGTTCTTGTCTTATCGTTCAAGAGATCATCATCCTGGCTAAAGGTCTACAGGATCTACATCGTAGAAGTGAACCCTCACACCCGCTTCCCCACCCCATGCGAATGCTCCCATGTGAGCCCCTTCCCCAGAATCCGTGCCCCATGTGACCTAACACCTGTCCAGGAACAGGGAGGGCCCTGAGCTGTGTTTGTTGTCTGAGGAACATTACGGGAGGGAATAATTCACAGACGTGGTAATCCAGTAATGTACACAGACAACCTGTGTATTGTGGAGCTTGGGGCAGGTGGTCGATGGCGGCCATGCTTCTCACAAGCCAGGTGTGGCCAGAGAGAAGGGGATATATATATATATATATATATATATATATATATATATATATATATATATATATATATATATACATATATGTGTGTATGTATGTATGTATATATACATATTCAGTTTGTGTATTTTGATTTCTATGTATATGTGTATCCCATGTGTTCTTTGTCAGCAAGACAAACACGTAATAATGTTTAAACATGACCACTATCGTCGCACTGCGCGTCTCACTAAGTGTTACCATTCATTATATATAAACCTCAAGGACGAGTATCAACCTGCAACCATGTTAAGATATGGATAATTTTCCTAACCCACATGACACCTGCATTCATTTTTATATTTACTGAAATTACCCCAAAGGAAGAAAGATGGACAAATAGTCCAAAAAAGTTATTTTAGATATTAATGAAAATGAAATCGAGTCATGCAAGGTAGCCACACCGTCATCAAAGTCTGGAGCACCAATGAGAATGTCAGGTTGAAAAAGAGGTTCTTTAAATTATGAGTCGTGTTAATTTTCATAATTTACCAGCTGTCAACAAACACCAAAAGATTATATTTTTTTGCGAAATGTGAAGCAACAGAAAATATCAAACGAGTGTCGAGAGACGGAGGAAGTGGAAGAGAGGGAAAGAGAGTTGAAAAAGGGAGTAGTTATATACATATATATATTATATGAGAAGGTATTGATTGAGAGGGTGAAGGCATGTACAGAGCATCAGATTGGGAAGAGCAATATGGTTTCAGAAGTGGTAGAGGATGTGTAGATCACGTGTTTGCTTTGAAAAATGTATGTAAGAAATACTTAGAAAAACCAATGGATTTGTATGTAGCGTTTATGGACCTGGAGAAGTGGGAGGTTAGTTGCTAGAAGCAGTGAAAAGTTTTTATCAAGGATGTAAGGCATGTGTTCGAGTAGGAAGAGAGGAAAGTAATCAGTTAATGTCGGTTTGCCGGAGGGGTGCATGATGTCTCCATGGTTGTTTAATTTGTTTATGGATGGGGTTGCTAGGGAGGCGAATGCAAGAGTTTTGGAGAGAGGGGCAAGTATGCAGTCAGTTGTGGATGAGAGGGCTTGGGAAGTGTCAGTTGTTGTTCGCTGATGATACAGCACTGGTGGCTGATTCGGGTGAGATACTGCAGAACCTGGTGACTGAGTTTGGTAAAGTGTGTGAAAGAAGAAAGCTGAGAGTAAATGTGAATAAGAGCAAGATTATTAGGTTCTGTAAG
Source organism: Panulirus ornatus (assembly GCF_036320965.1). Classification (NCBI taxonomy): domain Eukaryota; kingdom Metazoa; phylum Arthropoda; class Malacostraca; order Decapoda; family Palinuridae; genus Panulirus; species Panulirus ornatus. The sequence goes on along the minus strand of NC_092246.1, from coordinate 24,637,787 downwards.
GTTGAGGGACAAGTTAATTGGGAGGTGAGTTTGAATGGAGAAAAACTGGAGGAAGTAAAGTGTTTTAGATATCCGGGAGTAGATTTAGCAGCGGATGGAACCATGGAAGTGGAAGTGAGTCACAGAGTGAGGGAGGGGCGAAGGTTCTGGGAGCGTTGAAGAATGTGTGGAAGGCGAGAACGTTATCTCGGAGAGCAAAAATGGGGGGGGTGCCATTTCATGTGTGGCAGGTTGGCGGCGGGAATGATTGAAGGCAGCAAGTATGAATATATACATTTGTATATATATGTATATGTCTGTGTATGTATATGTGTGTATACGTTGAAATGTATAGGTATATATATATATATATATATATATATATATATATATATATATATATATATATATATATATATATATGTGCGTGTGTGGCCGTTTATGTATATACATGTGTATGTGGGTGGGTTGGGCAATTCTTTCGTTTGTTTCCTTGCGCTACCTTCCTAAGGCGGGAGACCGACTAAGTGTGATATATATATATATATATATATATATATATATATATATATATATATATATATATATATATATATATTTATATATATTATTTTTTTTTATTATACTTTGTCGCTGTCTCCCGCGTTTGCGAGGCAGCGCAAGGAAACAGACAAAAGAAATGGCCCAACCCCCCCCATACACATGTATATACATACGTCCACACACGCAAAATATACATACCTACACAGCTTTCCATGGTTTACCCCAGCCGCTTCACATGCCTTGATTCAATCCACTGACAGCACGTCAACCCCGGTATACCACATCGCTCCAATTCACTCTATTCCTTGCACGCCTTTCACCCTCCTGCATGTTCAGGCCCCGATCACACAAAATCTTTTTCACTCCATCTTTCCACCTCCAATTTGGTCTCCCTCTTCTCCTTGCTCCCTCCACCTCCGACACATATATCCTCTTGGTCAATCTTTCCTCACTCATCCTCTCCATGTGCCCAAACCACTTCAAAACACCCTCTTCTGCTCTCTCAACCACGCTCTTTTTATTTCCACACATCTCTCTTACCCTTACGTTACTCACTCGATCAAACCACCTCACACCACACATTGTCCTCAAACATCTCATTTCCAGCACATCCATCCTCCTGCGCACAACTCTATCCATAGCCCACGCATCGCAACCATACAACATTGTTGGAACCACTATTCCTTCAAACATACCCATTTTTGCTTTCCGAGATAATGTTCTCGACTTCCACACATTCTTCAAGTCCCCCAGAATTTTCGCCCCCTCCCCCACCCTATGATCCACTTCCGCTTCCATGGTTCCATCCGCTGCCAGATCCACTCCCAGATATCTAAAACACTTCACTTCCTCCAGTTTTTCTCCATTCAAACTCACCTCCCAATTGACTTGACCCTCAACCCTACTGTACCTAATAACCTTGCTCTTATTCACATTTACTCTTAACTTTCTTCTTCCACACACTTTACCAAACTCAGTCACCAGCTTCTGCAGTTTCTCACATGAATCAGCCACCAGCGCTGTATCATCAGCGAACAACAACTGACTCACTTCCCAAGCTCTCTCATCCCCAACAGACTTCATACTTGCCCCTCTTTCCAAAACTCTTGCATTTACCTCCCTAACAACCCCATCCATAAACAAATTAAACAACCATGGAGACATCACACACCCCTGCCGCAAACCTACATTCACTGAGAACCAATCACTTTCCTCTCTTCCTACACGTACACATGCCTTACATCCTCGATAAAAACTTTTCACTGCTTATAACAACTTTCCTCCCACACCATATATCCTTAATACCTTCCACAGAGCATCTCTATCAACTCTATCATATGCCTTCTCCAGATCCATAAATGCTACATACAAATCCATTTGCTTTTCTAAGTATTTCTCACATACATTCTTCAAAGCAAACACCTGATCCACACATCCTCTACCACTTCTGAAACCACACTGCTCTTCCCCAATCTGATGCTCTGTACATGCCTTCACCCTCTCAATCAATACCCTCCCATATAATTTACCAGGAATACTCAACAAACTTATACCTCTGTTGACGCCATTTGGTAAACATTTGGTAAAATGGCGTCCGAGCTTCGTCTCTTCGATGTATATCAACTGACTGTTATATTTCTCTCTTGTGTCTTCCCTGATGATGTGATTATTACTCGAAAGTGCACTTGGGAACTTTTCGTGTTTCATTTTCCCCGTGGACTTATAGGAATATATATGGCAGCAGGTTTGGATGGTATTGCAGTGGAATTTATTAAAAAAGGGGGTGACTGTATTGTTGACTGGTTGGTATGGTTATTTAATGTATGTATGATTCATGGTGAGGTGCCTGAGGATTGGCGGAATGCTTGCATAGTGCCATTGTACAAAGGCAAAGGGGATAAGAGTGAGTGCTCAAATTACAGAGGTATAAGTTTGTTGAGTATTCCTGGTAAACTATATGGGAGGGTATTGATTGAGAGGGTGAAGGCATGTACAGAGCATCAGATTGGGGAAGAGCAGTGTGGTTTCAGAAGAGGTAGAGGATGTGTGGATCAGGTGTTTGCTTTGAAGAATGTATGTGAGAAATACTTAGAAAAGCAAATGGATTTGTATGTAGCATTTATGGATCTGGAGAAGGCATATGATAGAGTTGATAGAGATACTCTGTAGAAGGTATTAAGAATATATGGTGTGGGAGGCAAGTTGTTAGAAGCAGTGAAAAGTTTTTATCGAGGATGTAAGGCATGTGTACGTGTAGGAAGAGAGGAAAGTGATTGGTTCTCAGTGAATGTAGGTTTGCGGGTGTGTGATGTTTCCATGGTTGTTTAATTTGTTTATGGATGGGGTTGTTAGGGAGGTGAATGCAACAGTTTTACAAAGAGGGGCAAGTATGCATTCTGTTGTGGATGAGAGAGCTTGGGAAGTGAGTCAGTTGTTGTTCGCTGATGATACAGCGCTGGTGGCTGATTCATGTGAGAAACTGCAGAAGCTGGTGACTGAGTTTGGTAAAGTGTATGAAAGAAGAAAGTTGAGTAAATGTGAATAAGAGAAAGGTTATTAGGTACAGTAGGGTTGAGGGTCAAGTCAATTGTGAGGTAAGTTTGAATGGAGAAAAACTGGAGGAAGTAAAGTGTTTTAGATATCTGGGAGTGGATCTGGCAGCGGATGGAACCATGGAAGCGGAAGTGAATCATAGGATGGGGGAGGGGGCGAAAATCCAGGGAGCCTTGAAGAATGTGTGGAAGTCGAGAACATTATCTCGGAAAGCAAAAATGGGTATGTTTGAAGGAATAGTGGTTCCAACAATGTTGTATGGTTGCGAGACGTGGGCTATGGATAGAGTTGTGCGCAGGAGGGTGGATGTGCTGGAAATGAGATGTTTGAGGACAATATGTGGTGTGAGGTGGTTTGATGGAGTGAGTAATGTAAGGGTAAGAGAGATATGTGGAAATGAAAAGAGTGTGGTTGAGAGAGCAGAAGAGGGTGTTTTGAAATGCTTTGGTCACATGGAGAGAATGAGTGAGGAAAGATTGACCAAGAGGATATATGTGTCAGAGGTGGAGGGAACGAGGAGAAGTGGGAGACCAAATTGGAGGTGGAAAGATGGAGTGAAAAAGATTTTGATTGATCGGGGCCTGAACATGCAGGAGGGTGAAAGGCGTGCAAGGAATAGAGTGAATTGGAACGATATGGTATACCGGGGTCGACGTGCTGTCAATGGATTGAACCAGGGCATGTGAAGCGTCTGGGGTAAACCATGGAAAGTTCTGCGGGGCCTGGATGTGGAAAGGGAGCTGTGGTTTCGGTGCATTATTACATGACAGCTAGAGACTGAGTGTGAACGAAACTCAGTCACCAGCTTCTGCAGTTTCTCACATGAATCAGCCACCAGCGCTGTATCATCAGCGAACAACAACTGACTCACTTCCCAAGCTCTCTCATTCACAACAGACTTCATACTTGCCCCTCTTTCCAAAACTCTTGCATTCACCTCCCTAACAACCCCATCCATAAAAAAATTAAACACCCATGTAGACATCACACACCCCTGCCACAAACCTGCATTCACTGAGAACCAATCACTTTCCTCTCTTTCTACACGTACACATGCCTTACATCCTCGATAAAAACTTTTCACTGCTTCTAACAACTTGCCTCCCACACCATATATTCTTAATACCTTCCACAGAGCATCTCTATCAACTCTATCATATGCCTTCTCCAGATCCATAAATGCTACATACAAATCCATTTGCTTTTCTAAGTATTTCTCACATACATTCTTCAAAGCAAACACCTGATCCACACATCCTCTACCACTTCTGAAACCACACTGCTCTTCCCCAATCTGATGCTCTGTACATGCCTTCACCCTCTCAATCAATACCCTCCCATATAGTTTACCAGGAATACTCAACAAACTTATACCTCTGTAATTTGAGCACTCACTCTTATCCCCTTTGCCTTTGTACAATGGCACTATGCACGCATTCCGCCAATCCTCAGGCACCTCACCATGAGTCATACATACATTAAATAACCTAACCAACCAGTTAACAATACAGTCACCCCCTTTTTTAATAAATTCCACTGCAATACCATCCAAACCTGCTGCCTTGCCGGCTTTCATCTTCCGCAAAGCTTTTACTACCTCTTCTCTGTTTACCAAATCATTTTCCCTAACCCTCTCACTTTGCACACCACCTCGACCAAAACACCCTATATCTGCCACTCTATCATCAAACACATTCAACAAACCTTCAAAATACTCACTCCATCTCCTTCTCACATCACCACTACTTGTTATCACCTCCCCATTAGCCCCCTTCACTGAAGTTCCCATTTGCTCCCTTGTCTTACGCACTTTATTTACCTCCTTCCAGAACATCTTTTTATTCTCCCCAAAATTTAATGATACTCTCTCACCCCAACTCTCATTTGCCCTCTTTTTCACCTCTTGCACCTTTCTCTTGACCTCCTGTCTCTTTCTTTTATACATCTCCCGCTCAATTTTATTTTTTCCCTGCAAAAATCGTCCAAATGCCTCTCTCTTCTCTTTCACTAATAATCTTACTTCTTCATCCCACCACTCACTATCCTTTCTAATCAACCCACCTCCCACGCTCCTCATGCCACAAGCATCTTTAGCGCAATCCATCACTGATTCCCTAAATACATCCCATTCCTCCCCCACTCCCCTTACTTCCATTGTTCTCACCTTTTTCCATTCTGTACTCAGTCTCTCCTGGTACTTCCTCACACAAGTCTCCTTCCCAAGCTCACTTACACTCACCAGCCTCTTCACCCCAACATTCACTCTTCTTTTCTGAAAACCCATACAAATCTTCACCTTAGCCTCCACAAGATGATGATCAGACATCCCTCCAGTTGCACCTCTCAGCACATTTACATCCAAAAGTCTCTCTTTCGCGCGCCTGTCAATTAACACGTAATCCAATAACGCTCTCTGGCCATATCTCCTACTTACATACGTATACTTATGTATATCTCGCTTTTTAAACCAGGTATTCCCAATCACCAGTCCTTTTCTAGCACATAAATCTACAAGCTCTTCACCATTTCCATTTACAACACTGAACACCCCATGTATACCAATTATTCCCTCAACTGCCACATTACTCACCTTTGCATTCAAATCACCCATCACTATAATCCGGTCTCGTGCATCAAAACCACTAACACACTCATTCAGCTGCTCCCAAAACACTTGCCTCTCATGATCTTTCTTCTCATGCCCAGGTGCATATGCACCAATAATCACCCATCTCTCTGCATCAACTTTCAGTTTTACCCATATTAATCGAGAATTTACTTTCTTACATTCTATCACATACTCCCACAACTCCTGTTTCAGGAGTACTGCTACTCCTTCACTTGCTCTTGTCCTCTCACTAACCCCTGACTTTACTCCCAAGACATTCCCAAACCACTCTTCCCCTTTACCCTTGAGATTCGTTTCACTCAGAGCCAAAACATCCAGGTTCCTTTCCTCAAACATACTACCTATCTCTCCTTTTTTCACATCTTGGTTACATCCACACACATTTAGACGCCCCAATCTGAGTCTACGAGAAGGATGAGCACTCCCCTCGTGACTCCTTCTGTTTCCCATATATATATTTTTATTTTATTATTATACTTTGTCGCTGTCTCCCGCGTTTGCGAGGTAGCGAATAATAAAATAAATAAAATTCTTCTGTTTCCCATTTTAGAAAGTTAATACAAAGAGGGGAGGATTTCTGGCCCCCCGCTCCCGTCCCCTCTAGTCGCTTTCTACGACACGCGAGGAATACGTGGGAAGTATTCTTTCACCCCTATCCCCAGGGATAAAATATATATATATATATTTATGTATATATATAATATGTATATATATATATATATATATATATATATATATATATATATATATATATACATATATATATATATATATATATATATATATATATATATATATATATATCCTCTGTTGTATTTATTTTCTCTCTGTAAATAGTCCGCTAAAGATGTGGTAATACTCGAAAGCGGTCAGGATCCTGTGTTCCTGGCGGTGTTTCTTCATTTATGAAATCATGGAAATGTTGACCAGGACGGTAAAGTTACCCATCCCTGTACCAGGCAGAGGACGTTATGTCTGCTGCCACTTTCTTAATTTTGCTACATTCCCATAGAGATTTTATTGAGATGTTATCTGCTTAGTACATTGCTGATGTTCTACAACAATAACATTAATTATAATGATAATAATTATAATGATAATTATAATACTATTAATAATGATATTAATGATGATAATGATAATAATGATAAAAATAATAATAATAATGATAATGATGATAATGATAATAATAAAAATGATGAAGTATAGGTAGATTTATAGATCCGTAGATACAAAGGTATGTAGGTAGGTCGGTATTGCTGGCAACGCCTGCTTCAGGGTACGTCGCAAATGAAGTCACTTTTGGTGAGGCTTGATCACAGTCTCGTTAAAGAACTCGCTTCAAAAGACTCCATCCAGTCCCTGCTACTGAGTGTAGTGCGGCTTTAAAGCTACAGGAGCCCTTGGATTTGGTGTTTTGAGGCTATAGGTTATAGACGATTACAAACTCATATATAAATATGAATTAAAATCCCCCGGAAAGAAAGAATAAATCTTTACCGTCCTTGGACGCAAAAATATTTTTCTACAGAGAATTTTTTTTAAAATGAAATAAAGTCAGACTGGATATAGTGTTGCAATGAAAGCCAAATTCAAAATCGTTCTACCGGAAATGGTACGTCTACATACGTATGTAGATTTACAAATTGAAAAAAAATAGAACTAAATCCACAAATTGACGAGCCGAGCCTCCGGGCAACAACGGACTATATCCTCGTAGGGGGCATTAACATGTATAAATGGTTGATTCAGGGCCCTGTCAACCGCTAGAAAGCCTGTCAAGGGACCGGATCAGGGCCCACTGTGCTGTCAACTGCCGAGAGTCTGTCAAAGGGATGGTTCCAGGTACACCAAACTGTCAACGGCCAGAAAGCTTGTCAAGAGACTGGTTCAGGGCACACTATACTGTCAATATTCAAATGCTCTGGCTTCTGGGTTCGAATCCAAACAATAGTTATGCATAATGATATAGTGTAGTTATGTGTGGTGTGGTGCTGGGGAATCCATAACAAATTATTAAAGTAGATAGGAATTTGGGTGGGCAATTACACACACACACACACACACACACACAGGCCTCAGTGGTTAGCGTTACTGACCTTGATTCAGAGCGGTTGGGCCCGGCAGTCGGCCCACATCCAGCCCAGGTGTAGCGAGTTCAACATCCATATCAGTCGGACGGGCATGAAATAATTTCCCTTTGGCCAGCTGCACGCGACCTGTTGCTTACTACTGGAGTAATAATGACGCGGTCTGTGCAGCTTGGTACACCGGCTGTTCGCCAGGCACATACCCAGAGATTCATTTATTTACTTTTATCACAGGTTTGTTTACAAAGTTTCTTATGACATCTGTAGCTCATGTGACCCAAGTCACAAGGTACATTAAGGCTTCCTTCTTCTCAGACGTTTGACGTATTCTCTCCATTTTCTTTTCATTGATTAAGTAATTATGACCAGAAGTTACTGGGTCAGGCGATCAAATGAAAACTAACGAGAGAACTCATGATGGGACGAAAACGTTATGCTGCCAATTTTTTCGGTAGTCAAGATATTTACATTACATCCTTCATGAAGATTTGTGTGTATGTGTGTGTGTGTGTGTGTGTGTGTGTGTGTGTGTGTGTAAAAGCCGGTATCCTTCTCAACCAGAACGGGAGGGAATAAATTTCTTACATCTAAGCAGTTTTTATGACACAGATCTGTTGACTGTCATACGAAGAACTTAAAAAGTGCAGAAAAAACTGAAAACTCTTTGATCAAATTGGAATCCACGTCAGACGTAACCCTTTGATGAATCAAGGTTGCACATCACACTTCCAGATTCACTCTGCAAGGATGGAAACTGCCTCCATCATCCCGTTGTCCTTCATTTTTCTTTTCGTATATTTCCTTATAACTTCCCATGGTGTCGTCAGGCCAGTGAGTCTCGCGGTGTGGTGAGCTTTACCTTGAGTCTCACTTGGATTTTCATATCAAAGGTTTACTTGGATTTAGTGATAGAAAAAGTTTACTAGACATCGTGGTGTAATGGAGCTTACTTGTTGTTTACCTGGAGTTCTTAGTAACCTAGGTTAACATAATTACCCGTATATCAAGAAAGTGTACTTTAAGTTAACAAGGTCTTGCGGGTTTTTAGAGGCGTCAAAACAGGGGAAATGACTTTTCAGTTTGATGCTTGACCTCATGATCACGAAGGATCTTACCATCAAGCTGAATGGATGGACTGTCGTGCTCGAAACACGTATCGCTGTGCTCAAGGGACATGCCGTTGTGTTCAAGGGCTTAGGGCTATAAGTTACCTTCTACAGAATGTGTTCCTCCTTCAGCTCGCCTCTTGACATTCTCCGTAGACTAAAACAATAAGTAAAACAGTCTTGTTGGCTATGTCCAGAACTGAGTCTGTCCTAAACACAGATCACAGTTGTTTATCCGATCAACATTAAGTCCATCAGACTACAGACCAACTGATGTAAAGATAATCGAGAAAATGCACACCTTTAGACACAGAGAGAGGGATGTACAGGAACTTGAAAGACACTCAGCCTTCACAGTAAGCAGGGAGAAGTATACACAAATCCACAGATTACAACATGAAATTACAAGAACTTCGACGATTCTATATATATGAATAAATAACAGAAGTAATGACAGTTTCCGCCGCAAACTCACTTTGAGTAATTGGTTAGGAAAGCTGATGTTATCATGAGAGTATTGCTCAAAGATCATCTTTTTCCTGGTAGCTTCTAGACTCGCGGGTACAACAGTCCTAAAGCTCACTACCAGGAACTCTGTCCAGTATAGATTTATCAGATACAGAGAACGACAGAACACTTTACCTCTTGATGTTTTCATTAATGCCGGTCTGATAACAGACCTACCACTTGATAACAGACCTACCACTTGATAACAGACCTACCACTTGATAACAGACCTACCACTTGACAACAGACCTACCACTTGACAACAGACCTACCACTTGATAACAGACCTACCACTTGATAACAGACCTACCACTTGACAACAGACCTGCCAGTCTTATAACGTGCCTGACAGTTTCATAAGAGACATTCTTATTTACCAATATTTAAAAAAGCATTTCGGCAAAGTTTTTGCCCATGATTTGACAGTTGTGGACAGGGAGCTGTGGTTTCGCTGCATTGCGCATGACAGGTAGAGAATGAATGTGAGAAACTGCAACATCTCTTCGTCTCTTTCTGGCGCTATCTCGTCAACACGGGAAACAGCGAACAAGTATGGATATATATATATATATATATATATATATATATATATATATATATATATATATATATATATATATATATATATATATATATACATATATATATATATATGTTTCTTTCATACTATTCGCCATTTCCCGCGTTAGCGAAGTAGCGTTAAGAGCAGAGGACTGGACATTTGAGGGAATATTCTCACCTGGCCCCCTTCTCTGTTCCTTCTTTTGGAAAAGTAAAAAAAAAAAAAAAAAACGAGAGGGGAGGATTTCCAGCGCCCCCGCTCCCTTTCCTTTTAGTCGCCTTCTACGACACTCAGGGAATTCGTGGGAAGTATTTTTTCTCCCCTATCCCCAGGGATAATATATATATATGTATAAATATATGAATATATATATATATATATATATATATATATATATATATATATATATATATATATATATATATATATATATATATATGTATGTATTGTTGAATGGTTGGTAAGGTTATTTAATGTATGTATGACTCATGGTGAGGTGCCTGAGGATTGGCGGAATGCGTGCATAGTGCCATTGTACAAAGGCAAAGGGGATAAGAGTGAGTGCTCAAATTACAGAGGTATAAGTTTGTTGAGTATTCCTGGTAAATTATATGGGAGGGTATTGATTGAGAGGGTAAAGGCATGTACAGAGCATCAGATTGGGGAAGAGCAGTGTGGTTTCAGAAGTGGTAGAGGATGTGTGGATCAGGTGTTTGCTTTGAAGAATGTATGTGAGAAATACTTAGAAAAGCAAATGGATTTGTATGTAGCATTTATGGATCTGGAGAAGGCATATGATAGAGTTGATAGAGATGCTCTGTGGAAGGTATTAAGAATATATGGTGTGGGAGGCAAGTTGTTAGAGGCAGTAAAAAAGTTTTTATCGAGGATGTAAGGCATGGGTACGTGTAGGAAGAGAGGAAAGTGATTGGTTCTCAGTGAATGTAGGTTTGCGGCAGGGGTGTGTGATGTCTCCATGGTTGTTTAATTTGTTTATGGATGGGGTTGTTAGGGATGTGAATGCAAGAGTTTTGGAAAGAGGGGCAAGTATGAAGTCTGTTGGGGATGAGAGAGCTTGGGAAGTGAGTCAGTTGTTGTTCGCTGATGATACAGCGCTGGTGGCTGATTCATGTGAGAAACTGCAGAAGCTGGTGACTGAGTTTGGTAAAGTGTGTGAAAGAAGAAAGTAAATGTGAATAAGATCAAGGTTATTAGGTACAGTAGGGTTGAGGGTCAAGTCAATTGGGAGGTAAGTTTGAATGGAGAAAAACTGGAGGAAGTAAAGTGTTTTAGATATCTGGGAGTGGATCTGGCAGCGGATGGAACCATGGAAGCGGAAGTGAATCATAGGGTGGGGGAGGGGGCGAAAATCCTGGGAGCCTTGAAGAATGTGTGGAAGTCGAGAACATTATCTCCGAAAGCAAACATGGTTATGTTTGAAGGAATAGTGGTTCCAACAATGTTGTATGGTTGCGAGGCGTGGGCTATGGATAAAGTAGTGGGCAGGAGGGTGGATGTGCTGGAAATGAGATGTTTGAGGACAATATGTGGTGTGAGGTGGTTTGATCGAGTAAGTAATGTAAGGGTAAGAGAGATGTGTGGAAATAAGAAGAGCGTGGTTGAGAGAGCAGAAGAGGGTGTTTTGAAATGGTTTGGGCACATGGAGAGAATAAGTGAGGAAAGATTGACCAAGGGATATATATGTGTCAGAGGTGGAGGGAACAAGGAGAAGTGGGAGACCAAATTGGAGGTGGAAAGATGGAGTGAAAAAGATTTTGAGTGATCGGGGCCTGAACATGCAGGAGGGTGAAAGTCGGACAAGGAATAGAGTGAATTGGATCGATGTGGTATACCGGAGTCGACGTGCTGTCAATGGATTGAATCAGGGCATGTGAAGCGTCTGGGGTAAACCATGGAAAGTTGTGAGGGGCCTGGATGTGGAAAGGGAGCTGTGGTTTCGGGCATTATTGCATGACAGCTAGAGACTGAGTGTGAACGAATGGGGCCTTTGTTGTCTTTTCCTAGCGCTACCTCGCACACATGAGGGGGGAGGGGGATGTTATTCCATGTGTGGCGAGGTGGCGATGGGAATGAATAAAGGCAGCCAGTGTGAATTGTGTGCATGTGCATGTATGTATATGTCTGTGTGTGTATATATATGTGTACATTGAGATGTATGGGTATGTATATTTGCGTGTGTGGACGTGTATGTATATACATGTGTATGGGGGTGGGTTGGGCCATTTCTTTCGTCTGTTTCCTTGCGCTACCTCGCAAACGCGTGAGACAGCGACATAGCAAAATAAACAAAAAATAAATATATATATATATATATATATATATATATATATATATATATATATATATATATATATATATATTTTTTTTTTTTGCTTTATCGCTGTCTCCCGCGTTTGCAAGGTAGCGCAAGGAAACAGACGAAAGAAATGAATATACATGAATATACATACGTCCACACACGCAAGTATACATACCTACACAGCTTTCCATGGTTTACCCCAGACGCTTCACATGCCTTGATTCAATCCACTGACAGCACGTCAACCCCGGTATACCACATCGCTCCAATTCACTCTATTCCTTGCCCTCCTTTCACCCTCCTGCATGTTCAGGCCCCGATCACACAAAATCTTTTTCACTCCATCTTTCCACCTCCAATTTGGTCTCCCTCTTCTCCTCGTTCCCTCCACCTCCGACACATATATCCTCTTGGTCAATCTTTCCTCACTCATTCTCTCCATGTGCCCAAACCATTTCAAAACACCCTCTTCTGCTCTCTCAACCACGCTCTTTTTATTTCCACACATCTCTCTTACCCTTACGTTACTTACTCGATCAAACCACCTCACACCACACATTGTCCTCAAACATCTCATTTCCAGCACATCCATCCTCCTGCGCACAACTCGATCCATAGCCCACGTCTCGCAACCATACAACATTGTTGGAACCACTATTCCTTCAAACATACCCATTTTTGCTTTCCGAGATAATGTTCTCGACTTCCACACATTCTTCAAGGCTCCCAGAATTTTCGCCCCCTCCCCCACCCTATGGTCCACTTCCGCTTCCATGGTTCCATCCGCTGCCAGATCCACTCCCAGATATCTAAAACACTTCACTTCCTCCAGTTTTTCTCCATTCAAACTCACCTCCCAATTGACTTGACCCTCAACCCTACTGTACCTAATAACCTTGCTCTTATTCACATTTACTCTTAACTTTCTTCTTTCACACACTTTACCAAACTCAGTCACCAGCTTCTGCAGTTTCTCACATGAATCAGCCACCAGCGCTGTATCATCAGCGAACAACAACTGACTCACTTCCCAAGCTCTCTCATACCCAACAGACTTCATACTTGCCCCTCTTTCCAAAACTCTTGCATTCACCTCCCTAACAACCCCATCCATAAACAAATTAAACAACCATGGAGACATCACACACCCCTGCCGCAAACCTACATTCACTGAGAACCAATCACTTTCCTCTCTTCCTACACGTACACATGCCTTACATCCTCGATAAAAACTTTTCACTGCTTCTAACAACTAGCCTCCCACACCATATATTCTTAATACCTTCCACAGAGCATCTCTATCAACTCTATCATATGCCTTCTCCAGATCCATAAATGCTACATACAAATCCATTTGCTTTTCTAAGTATTTCTCTCATACATTCTTCAAAGCAAACACCTGATCCACACATCCTCTACCACTTCTGAAACCACACTGCTCTTCCCCAATCTGATGCTCTGTACATGCCTTTACCCTCTCAATCAATACCCTCCCATATAATTTACCAGGAATACTCAACAAACTTATACCTCTGTAATTTGAGCACTCACTCTTATCCCCTTTGCCTTTGTACAATGGCACTATGCACGCATTCCGCCAATCCTCAGGACCTCACCATGAGTCATACATACATTAAATAACCTTACCAACCAGTCAACAATACAGTCACCCCCTTTTTTAATAAATTCCACTGCAATACCATCCAAACCTGCTGCCTTGCCGGCTTTCATCTTCCGCAAAGCTTTTACTACCTCTTCTCTGTTTACCAAATCATTTTCCCTAACCCTCTCACTTTGCACACCACCTCGACCAAAACACCCTATATCTGCCACTCTATCATCACACACATTCAACAAACCTTCAAAATACTCACTCCATCTCCTTCTCACATCACCACTACTTGTTATCACCTCCCCATTTGCGCCCTTCACTGAAGTTCCCATTTGCTCCCTTGTCTTACGCGCTTTATTTACCTCCTTCCAGAACATCTTTTTATTCTCCCTAAAATTTAATGATACTCTCTCACCCCAACTCTCATTTGCCCTCTTTTTCACCTCTTGCACCTTTCTCTTGACCTCCTGTCTCTTTCTTTTATACATCTCCCACTCAATTGCATTTTTTCCCTGCAAAAATCGTCCAAATGCCTCTCTCTTCTCTTTCACTAATACTCTTACTTCTTCATCCCACCACTCACTACCCTTTCTAATCAACCCACCTCCCACTCTTCTCATGCCACAAGCATCTTTTGCGCAATCCATCACTGATCCCCTAAATACATCCCATTCCTCCCCCACTCCCCTTACTTCCATTGTTCTCACCTTTTTCCATTCTGTACTCAGTCTCTCCTGGTACTTCCTCACACAGGTCTCCTTCTCAAGCTCACTTACTCTCACCACCCTCTTCACCCCAACATTCACTCTTCTTTTCTGAAAACCCATACAAATCTTCACCTTAGCCTCCACAAGATAATGATCAGACATCCCTCCAGTTGCACCTCTCAGCACATTAACATCCAAAAGTCTCTCTTTCGCGCGCCTGTCAATTAACACGTAATCCAATAACGCTCTCTGGCCATCTCTCCTACTTACATAAGTATACTTATGTATATCTCATATATATATGAAATAAAAGTAATTATCAAATAAGTTGTTGAGCATATTGGTATAAGTTTGCTCTTATTGTCTGTTTCTTGAGTTGTAACAAACATCGTATAATTGTTATTCTGTATATAAGTTTTAGAGGACTGCCCCTGGGAAGTGTGCAGCATGTTAATTTGAGCATACATTTAGAAAGTGACTACCCAATCAGCTGCTGCAACTGTGACACGCTATACCCTGACAGGCCAATAAGCTCCGCCAATCAGAAGACGCATGTGACGTCACTGATAGTGTGGACCAATAGTCCATCTTATTATGAATTCCTTTTCCATGGTGGAAGTGAGAAGTGTGTATGGCCTGACACGATAGGTCACCTGTATTGATGATGTTCACCAACAAACTCGAGTTTCTTGATTATTGCAACAACACTGGTAATGATAATGATGATAATGATGATAATGATGATGATAATAATGATAATAATAATAATAATGATAATGATGATAATGATGATAATGATAATAATGATAATAATAATAATAATAATAATAATAATAATAATGATAATAATAATAATAATAATGATAATAATGATAATAATGATAATAATGATAATAATAATAATAATAATGATAATGATGATAATGATGATAATGATGATAATGATGATAATGATGATAATGATGATAATGATGATAATGATGATAATGATGATAATGATGATAATGATGATAATGATGATAATGATGATAATGATGATAATGATGATAATGATGATAATGATGATAATGATGATAATGATGATAATGATGATAATGATGATAATGATGATAATGATGATAATGATGATGATAATAATGATAATAATAATAATAATAATGATAATGATGATAATGATGATAATGATGATAATGATGATAATGATGATAATGATGATAATGATGATAATGATGATAATGATGATAATGATGATAATGATGATAATGATGATAATGATGATAATGATGATAATGATGATAATGATGATAATGATGATAATGATGATAATGATGATAATGATGATAATGATGATAATGATGATAATGATGATAATGATGATAATGATGATAATGATGATAATGATGATAATGATGATAATGATGATAATGATGATAATGATGATAATGATGATAATGATGATAATGATGATAATGATGATAATGATGATAATGATGATAATGATGATAATGATGATAATGATGATAATGATGATAATGATGATAATGATGATAATGATGATAATGATGATAATGATGATAATGATGATAATGATGATAATGATGATAATGATGATAATGATGATAATGATGATAATGATGATAATGATGATAAT
>NC_092246.1:24579028-24614028 GCF_036320965.1 Panulirus ornatus | reverse complement strand
GGCTTTAATGTAGGTGTAACCTGACCTGTTGAGGCGGGAGGGCGGGCTGCACCTGACACCGTCACCAAAGTTAAAAGATCGGCGAGTGAGAGAGTAACCTCAGCCCAGCCTCGTCAGGAGCCAGAAGAGAGAGAGAGAGAGAGAGAGAGAGAGAGAGAGAGAGAGTAAAATGTGATAATGAAAAACCTGACTTTGATGTACTGGTGCCTGTAATCAATGTCATTTCATAACATACAAACTCCCCAACATTCAAACTTCCCAACATACAAACTCCCCAACATACAAACTCCCCAACATACAAACTCCCCAACATTCAAACTCCCCAACATACAAACTCTCCAACATACAAACTCCCCAACATACAAACTCTCCAACATACAAATTCCCCAACATACAAACTCTCCAACATACAAACTCCCCACAGCCTCAAAAAACAAACTCTTACAAACGGACATCCAGCCATCTGTTCACACAATCAGACAAACAAAGAAACAAACAAACAATAAGAGTGACCTCCTCCCAACTGAGAAAACAGTAGAATATATGAAAAAATCAACTTCCTGTTTTGGGAAAATAAGAGTAGAGCGTCGAGGACGCCTGGGTAGGGGTGCCATGCAGACCATCTTTATGGATGGTGCGGGTGGGACTGTGGGAGTGAGGAGGGAGTGGGAGTAAGATAGGTCATTGAGTGTGAGAAGGGAATGGGAGTGAAAGGAGACGGTGGGAGGGAGGAGGAGTGGGAGTGAGAGGGTGCGGTGGAACGGCTCGTCTTACTGTCCTGGGTGACTTTACCAATAACCCAGTGTTGGATGTAAACATCACTCAGGTCCTTAGGAAGGTTCATGGCGCTTAAGAGAGAGAGAGAGAGAGAGAGAGAGAGAGAGAGAGAGAGAGAGAGAGAGAGAGAGACGAGTGAAGGTGGTGATAGTTGAAAGATGATGATGGTCAGGTATATCCTTATGACATGTATGATAATGTGATAGTTATGATATCATAACTGGTATTACTGGTATAACATTGTGACAAGTATGCACCGTGACAAGTATGTAACTGTTACAAATATGGCAAGAGTGTCACTAGGTGCCTGGGGCCATGACCCCGGCCATGTAGGGTGTCACTTGCTGTAAGTGTTCTACCTCACGCTACAGCTCGTTACTGTTGGCAAGGTTGTAACGGTCTGCTGTGATGCACCAGACCCCAACCAGCTACCACCTACCAGAGAAACAAACACACGCCACAGTCAACTACCAACTACCACATACCAGACAACTGTACTCAGACCAGTCACCACATGCTAGACAGCTACCACATGCTACATAACTAGACCCCGACCATGCACCACATACCAGACAAACACAAACCAACATGCTGCCAGATTTTTCTGAGATGATGTGTCATCACCTTAAAGAAAGTCGGATGATAACTACTGATTATGAGTAGCAGATGTTTACTGGTGTCCACGTTACGTGCTCGAACAGTTTATAATTCATTTTGGAGCTGCCAGACAACAGACGCCAGACACAAGACACCAGGCAATTTATAAATGCCAACACTGTAAGAGACGAGACGGTTGCCAAGCACCAAACATCCTACCAGATGCCATAGTTATCAGACACCAAACATCTGCTAGATGCCAAACAGTTACTAAACACCAAACATAAGCCAGACACTGCACAGCTTCCAGAGGGTAACACTACAACACGCCAAACACCTAACAAACGACCAACAGATCCAGTAAACCTCCAAACACCCAAGACCATTCTAATGCCCTACAAACACTGGGCATCACAACTACCAAACACCACTGAGTCATTAATACAAAAGAACTTTGTAGAATTGTGGCTGTCGTGGAATAATGCCATCTTGTTTCTTGAAAAGTGACGGAATGATGACTCGTCTACAGTAAGATCTCATGAAAACTACCTCACTGGACATCTGGAGAGTTCAATATGACAATAACAACAGTATAATAAGATTAACAAAGCCTCAGGTTTCATGAGGATCTGATAAAGAGGTTGGAACATCTTTATACTTTGAGAAAAATAGATGTTCAAAATCCACCGAGGTGGAGCAGTGGTGGGCCTCGGGAGTAACTACCTTAACATCACTTGAGATCTGGGGCGAATGTTCATGACTGCCAGACAAGGTCTACTGACAGAGTATCGACTTTTAAGCACCAACAGAACTCACGCGTCTGGCCCACCAGAACGAAACACGTGGCTGGCCTCAGCGCCTGAGTGATAACCCTCCCTGGGGCCGCGAGTCGGGAGGGATCATCAGCAATATGGTGGATCAACCGCTGAAAAAAAGAAATCAAGAACTCACTTGATTGAGCAACCAAACTCTTGTTTTTATGAACCTCTCCGAATCAGTGTTCAGTAAATCAAGATATGAACAACGAAATTCGTTCCCACATCGAGTTAGGTGATGGAGACGAGTCGACAGTGTCGACATAAAGCCCAGTGATCGACAGAATAGAAAAGTTTCTACCATCTGCAACTCATCTTCGAGAGAAGGACCATTCCGAACCTTCGAAAGAAGCACTGGTACTGAACCTTCAAGACAATCATCCTTACTGAACCTTCGACAGAAGCACTCGCTCTGAACCTTCCACAGATGCACCCGTTCTGAACCTTGGAGAGAAGCACCCGTTATCAGCCTTTGTTTGACGCAAAATTATGAATGACCGAGTTGGGAATCATAGCCCTCTGTTATGAGAAATATTTGCTTCATATCTCTCATTACTTCATGTCTCTCATTACTTGATGTCTCTCATTACTGCTGTAAAAACCTCTAAAACACCCTACACTTTCCCAAGCTTTTGTGGTGCCGACATAACCCGTAAATCTCTTAACTGCGTTCCCACAGCGGCAGAAAATGAAAGCTGTAACTTGTACCGCTAACAGCCGCTGTTGGGGCTGCAGCCGTGCTGTTGTTGGGGCTGTGGCCAATTGTGTCGACCGTTTGCCGTCAATAAACGGGAAATTTGTGAGCCTTTATGACTTCAGTTGTGAGAATGGAAGTTTTTTGTGTGTGTTATAACTGTTCATAGGTGAGGATGTCAGCCTTCAGTCAGGGTTTTGTGCCCGGCTGGAGATGGAAGGACGACGATATTGGTTGGTCGTGTTGCCAGTACGATGAGACCACACCACTACTGGGGTACCTGAGGGACGCGGTGGGGCAAGCGGTAGGTAAGCGTAGGTATAAGGAAACATGACGGACAGACAGACAGATCTACACATAAGAAGGTTAAACCAAGAAGAACAGAAATACATTCCATCAGGTACAGAGGAGGTAAAGAAAATGGGAACCGATCCTTACATGCTGATCACCGTCATCATGACTACAAATCCGTTTAAATAGTCTCTAACATGTAGCCCTATGCTTAACTTATAAACACACGGCTTTGTGATTAACCTATTAACTGGGGATTATGCAACAGTTTCCATTAAATAAGACGCGGGGTTGGTAATTGGTCAATAATTTCTTTGCAAACTTCCACCTTACCTTCTGAGGTAGGAACGGTACACTCAGGTAGGGTAACCTCTGGTGCACCTAGCCTGAGCCAGGTGAAGGAGTCAGGTGGGGCTACAGTAACCTGGCTTAAGCATGAACTTGGGAACTTTGATGACGGTTTAATGTCTGAATCACGCCACCGATTAACATGATAGGGAATGACACCACTGTGCTTTGTGTGTGTGTGTGTGTGTGTGTGTGTGTGTGTGTGTGTGTGCCCTCGCGCGTGCTTATGTAATTACCAATTTGTACTGTACGGTAAGAGTTATATACTCGTGCGGCCCCATCTATAGAAGTTTCTCCACTATTATACGACTTTTTAGACTAATGTATTTTTATTATTACCTTATAAAAGGAAAGATTATATATATGTTGTTTAATGACGATAAATATATTTTTCAATATCATCGAATTATGCATTCATCTTCAGACATTATTGTGAATGTCTATATCTGCCATCTATTTTTTCTATTTAATCTCTCTCTCTCTCTCTCTCTCTCTCTCTCTCTCTCTATATATATATATATATATATATATATATATATATATATATATATATATATGTATATATATATATATATATATATATATATATGTAAAAAAAAAATATATATATATGTTTCCTGGTAAATTATATGGGAGGGTATTGATTGAGAGGGTGAAAGCATGTACAGAGCATCAGACTGCGGAAGAGCAGTGTGGTTTCAGAAGTGGTAGAGGATGTGTGGATCAGGAGTTTGCTTTGAAGAATGTATGTGAGAAATACTTAGAAAAGCAAATGGATTTGTATGTAGCATTTATGGATCTGGAGAAGGCATATGATAGAGTTGATAGAGATGCTCTGTGGAAGGTATTAAGAATATATGGTGAGGGAGGCAAGTTGTTAGAAGCAGTGAAAAGTTTTTATCGAGGATGTAAGGCATGTGTATGTGTAGGAAGAGAGGAAAGTGATTGGTTCTCAGTGAATGTAGGTTTGCGGCAGGGGTGTGTGATGTCTCCATGGTTGTTTAATTTGTTTATGGATGGGGTTGTTAGGGAGGTGAATGCAAGAGTTTTGGAAAGAGGGGCAAGTATGAAGTCTGTTGGGGATGAGAGAGCTTGGGAAGTGAGTCAGTTGTTGTTCGCTGATGATACAGCGCTGGTGGCTGATTCATGTGAGAAACTGCAGAAGCTGGTGACTGAGTTTGGTAAAGTGTGTGAAAGAAGAAAGTTAAGAGTAAATGTGAATAAGAGCAAGGTTATTAGATACAGTAGGGTTGAGGGTCAAGTCAATTGGGAGGTGAGTTTGAATGGAGAAAAACTGGAGGAAGTGAAGTGTTTTAGATATCTGGGAGTGGATCTGGCAGCGGATGGAACCATGGAAGCGGAAGTGGATCATAGGGTGGGGGAGGGGGCGAAAATTCTGGGAGCCTTGAAGAATGTGTGGAAGTCGAGAACATTATCTCGGAAAGCAAAAATGGGTATGTTTGAAGGAATAGTGGTTCCAACAATGTTGTATGGTTGCGAGGCGTGGGCTATGGATAGAGTGGTGCGCAGGAGGATGGATGTGCTGGAAATGAGATGTTTGAGGACAATGTGTGGTGTGAGGTGGTTTGATCGAGTAAGTAACGTAAGGGTAAGAGAGATGTGTGGAAATAAAAAGAGCGTGGTTGAGAGAGCAGAAGAGGGTGTTTTGAAATGGTTTGGGCACATGGAGAGAATGAGTGAGGAAAGATTGACCAAGAGGATATATGTGTCGGAGGTGGAGGGAACGAGGAGAAGAGGGAGACCAAATTGGAGGTGGAAAGATGGAGTGAAAAAGATTTTGTGTGATCGGGGCCTGAACATGCAGGAGGGTGTAAGGAGGGCAAGGAATAGAGTGAATTGGAGCGATATGGTATACCGGGGTTGACGTGCTGTCAGTGGATTGAATCAAGGCATGTGAAGCGTCTGGGGTAAACCATGGAAAGCTGTGTAGGTATGTATATTTGCGTGTGTGGACGTATGTATATACATGTGTATGGGGGTGGGTTGGGCCATTTCTTTCGTCTGTTTCCTTGCGCTACCTCGCAAACGCGGGAGACAGCGACAAAGCAAAAAAAAAATATATATATATATATATATATATGTCTATCTACCTATCAATCTATCTTTCTCTCTCGGAGAATCCGGGTCCCCTGAACTGGAGGGCAACCCACACTCGTTGTGTTCTCTGAGTGCGGAAAGGTGGGCAGTCACACCCACTTGGTAAGATCTCCTGAAGGTGGGTAGACAGACTCGCACGGGTAAGGTCTTGTGGAGGAGGACGGACAGACCCACAAGGGTTAGGTTCCGGCAAACATATTTCTACTTTGCTCCTGGTGAGACGTGGTGTCGCTGACTATCCAATGCGGATTCATTTTCAGTTGTCTGCACGACGAATGAAATCGTGTCGACCAGCAGTGTTGTTTAGTTTGACGGTTATGGATCCCTGGTCCATACCTGGAGCACCTCAGACATGAAATTCCTAGGATATGTTCAGGATTTACAGGAAGACACAGACATCTGTGGAGATGACTGAGTGAGCATAACGTGTGTCGTGATATAGTCACAATACTAAAACATTCATTTACTAAAAGTAAACACCACCAGTCTTCATCTATAGGTAGAGTCGTGAGGCCGAACCTTCTTGCATCAATTGTGTTGTGGTCTTGTGTGGCCGGGGTTGTGTCTGGGAGGTGACGACAGAACCACTATTGATAAGCAAGACTGACGTGAGGGAGGAGGTTGTGTGAGACTGACGTGAGGTAGGAGGTTGTATGAGACTGACGTGAGGGAGGAGGTTGTGTGAGACTGACGTGAGGGAGGAGGTTGTGTGAGACTGACGTGAGGGAGGAGGTTGTATGAGACTGACGTGAGGGAGGAGGTTGTGTGAGACTGACGTGAGGGAGGAGGTTGTGTGAGACTGACGTGAGGGAGGAGGTTGTATGAGACTGACGTGAGGGAGGAGGTTGTGTGAGACTGACGTGAGGGAGGAGGTTGTGTGAGACTGACGTGAGGGAGGAGGTTGTATGAGACTGACGTGAGGGAGGAGGTTGTGTGAGACTGACGTGAGGGAGGAGGTTGTATGAGACTGACGTGAGGGAGGAGGTTGTGTGAGACTGACGTGAGGGAGGAGGTTGTGAGACTGACGTGAGGGAGGAGGTTGTATGAGACTGACGTGAGGGAGGAGGTTGTGTGAGACTGACGTGATGGAGGAGGTTGTGTGAGACTGACGTGAGGGAGGAGGTTGTGTGAGACGAGTGACGTCCAGAGGGTTGCGGGAGGGGATAGAGGGGGTTGGGGTGGCTGTGAGGGAGGCAAGGGGAGAGAAGTGGACAAGGAACTGATGATGGGGATTCTAAAGAACTGGTGAGGAGTCAGGCAGGGGAGGGGGACGATCATGGCATTAGTCACGTGATGGGTAAAGAAATAAATCAGCTATTCATTTGCTCAGGATTTCTCTCGTGGATTTAGGACCATGGTTTTGTCATTAAGATTTTGGTCATAAATCCCAAGGCGCAAGTTTCCAATCCGGATTATTTACTGATAACCGTAAATCCCCAGAATATGCTCTGCATTTCCTCTTAACTACTGGCCATAAATTTCTCCTCGTGAGATTTAAACTGGGGTCGTCCATGTAACGCATCCAGCGCTTAATAAAAACGACCCAGCGACGTCGCTTTGAATAAAGGTTTATTGAACAAACATCTTTGTATAGCGCAGGTAATACCGGCTGGCGTATGATGGAAATACCAGTCGTTCTATGATGATAATACCTGCCTGTGGATGATGGTGATACCGGCTGGTGTATGATGGCAATACTAGCCGATGTCTGATGGTAATATCGACCTGTGAAAGATGGGGTTACCGGCTGGTGTATAATTATCGTGTAGGTTGAGTCATACTGAGAGTGTACAGTATGTAGCAGATGTAGAGTGTGTCCAAGCTTACACTAGCAGCTTCAACCAGTAAACACATTAGGACAGTAAAGCTCTACACTCTTACCTCCAACACCTATAGCAGTATATTATCCAGCCTGTGAGGTGGGAATATTTGTCCTTACTGTGATGTGCCTCAGTCGAGCCACACATTTTGTGATTATACAGGCAATAGTAAGTGTCGGGCACAGGGTCCGTCCCGACCAATGACACTAAACATAAACAACAAGACATTCCGTTGCTTATGTTGCCATTGTCTTCATATAATATATGGAGGATGATCTCTGAGTAACACTGCTTTTACTTCTTATTTTTCTTTATATTGAAGTGGATAGTTTCATCTTTTACTTCCATATAACGTGAAATGAGGTTTTGCTCTCTCAGTAACTGACTTTTTTCTTAATTTCCTGATTGTGAGAGACGTACGTATGTTTACAGAGTCAAGTACGGTAAGGGAGACCTGCAGGGTGCTTGGCCTGTGGCCCACTACACCAGTGGTGAAGCCGCTAGGAGCAGTATTGGCTTGCATGCATGATAGTGATATGCTTTAAGGTCATCGCTTACCAGCTAAACTGCCGAGCTAATGTACAGAGATCGTCACTAGCCTGTACTGAGACAGTTTACTCGCCATGTTTTTGTGGAACATTAAAACTCAAATCGTCTCTTAAACCGTAGACCAAAGATGAATTTCTTCAAAACGCAGATAAGAAAAGTAGAAAGTCTACTGCCTTAATTCATGCTCCGGGGTGCCCGACTGGAGTGACAGACGCGGCAGACTGCTGGGATGACAGACGCGGCAGACTGCTGGGATGACAGACGCAGCAGACTGTGCTGGGTGACAGACGCAGCAGACTGTGCTGGGGTGACAGACGCAGCAGACTGTGCTGGGATGACAGACGCAGCAGACTGTGCTGGGCGACAGACGCAGCAGACTGTGCTGGGTGACAGACGCAGCAGACTGTGCTGGGGTGACAGACGCAGCAGACTGTGCTGGGGTGACAGACGCAGCAGACTGTGCTGGGATGACAGACGCAGCAGACTGTGCTGGGGTGACAGACGCAGCAGACTGTGCTGGGATGACAGACGCGGCAGACTGCTGGGATGACAGACGCAGCAGACTGTGCTGGGATGACAGACGCAGCAGACTGTGCTGGGGTGACAGACGCGGCAGACTGCTGGGATGACAGACGCGGCAGACTGTGCTGGGTGACAGACGCAGCAGACTGTGCTGGGTGACAGACGCAGCAGACTGTGCTGGGTGACAGACGCAGCAGACTGTGCTGGAGTGACAGACGCAGCAGACTGTGCCGGGATGACAGACGCAGCAGACTGTGCTGGGGTGACAGACGCGGCAGACTGCTGGGATGACAGACGCGGCAGACTGTGCTGGGATGACAGACGCAGCAGACTGTGCTGGGATGACAGACGCAGCAGACTGTGCTGGGATGACAGACGCAGCAGACTGTGCTGGGGTGACAGACGCAGCAGACTGTGCTGGGCGACAGACGCAGCAGACTGTGCTGGGTGACAGACGCAGCAGACTGTGCTGGGTGACAGACGCAGCAGACTGTGCTGGGATGACAGACGCAGCAGACTGTGCTGGGATGACAGACGCAGCAGACTGTGCTGGGCGACAGACGCAGCAGACTGTGCTGGGTGACAGACGCAGCAGACTGTGCTGGGGTGACAGACGCCGCAGACTGTGCTGGGATGACAGACGCAGCAGACTGTGCTGGGATGACAGACGCGGCAGACTGTGCTGGGATGACAGACGCGGCAGACTGTGCTGGGATGACAGACGCAGCAGACTGTGCTGGGATGACAGACGCAGCAGACTGTGCTGGGATGACAGACGCAGCAGACTGTGCTGGGATGACAGACGCAGCAGACTGTGCTGGGCGACAGACGCAGCAGACTGTGCTGGGTGACAGACGCAGCAGACTGTGCTGGGTGACAGACGCAGCAGACTGTGCTGGGATGACAGACGCAGCAGACTGTGCTGGGATGACAGACGCAGCAGACTGTGCTGGGCGACAGACGCAGCAGACTGTGCTGGGTGACAGACGCAGCAGACTGTGCTGGGTGACAGACGCCGCAGACTGTGCTGGGATGACAGACGCAGCAGAGTGTGGAGGGGAAAATACGCAAGAAACAGTCTCCGCCAAACTTTTTTCTCGTCTTCTCCCGAGGCTTTTGTGGGCTTGCCAATTTTTTCCTCCATCTTGGCCAGAGTGTATTCATTAGCATACCAAAATTTTTCACGCATCTTCGTCCAGGTTTCTTTTTGTACATCGCCAAATATCTCCTCCTAGCGACCAACGTCACACAAGCTTTTAACCCACGCCACACTATTTATAACCCACGCCACACTATTTATAACCCACGCCACACTATTTATAACCCACGCCACACTATTTATAACCCACGCCACACTATTTATAACCCACGCCACACTAATTATAACCCACGCCACACTATTGATAACCCACGCCACACTAATTATAACCCACGCCACACTATTTATAACCCACGCCACACTAATTATAACCCACGCCACACTATTTATAACCCACGCCACACTAATTATAACCCACGCCACACTATTGATAACCCACGCCACACTATTTATATCTATTTTTTTCCCGTTGGTTGTTTACTTTATGATGTTTTTCCTTCGTACTCTCTTGTCAGGCCTTACCTGCCCTTCCAACCCCAGCTAGGGACCTTCCTCCTGGCACGTCACCTGGTGTGGACACCCTGGTCTGGTGTGGACACCCTGGTCTGGTGTGGACACCCTGGCCTGGTGTGGACACCCTGGTCTGGTGTGGACACCCTGGCCTGGTGTGGACACCCTGGCCTGGTGTGGACACCCTGGCCTGGTGTGGACACCCTGGCCTGGTGTGGACACCCTGGCCTGGTGTGGACACCCTGGCCTTGTGTGGACACCCTGGCCTGGTGTGGACACCCTGGCCTGGTGTGGACACCCTGGCCTGGTGTGGACACCCTGGTCTGGTGTGGACACCCTGGCCTGGTGTGGACACCCTGGCCTTGTGTGGACACCCTGGTCTGGTGTGGACACCCTGGTCTGGTGTGGACACCCTGGCCTGGTGTGGACACCCTGGTCTGGTGTGGACACCCTGGCCTGGTGTGGACACCCTGGCCTGGTGTGGACACCCTGGCCTGGTGTGGACACCCTGGTCTGGTGTGGACACCCTGGCCTGGTGTGGACACCCTGGTCTGGTGTGGACACCCTGGCCTGGTGTGGACACCCTGGCCTGGTGTGGACACCCTGGCCTGGTGTGGACACCCTGGCCTGGTGTGGACACCCTGGCCTGGTGTGGACACCCTGGCCTTGTGTGGACACCCTGGCCTGGTGTGGACACCCTGGCCTGGTGTGGACACCCTGGCCTGGTGTGGACACCCTGGTCTGGTGTGGACACCCTGGCCTGGTGTGGACACCCTGGCCTTGTGTGGACACCCTGGTCTGGTGTGGACACCCTGGTCTGGTGTGGACACCCTGGCGGACACGGCTCAGGTAGCGTGGGTAAGATTTTCCAGGTCAATAGAAGTTTATCTATTTAGGCTTACACTGCGCGAGGAGGTCAGACCAGTGGTCACCCAGGTGGAGTTCAGCCTCCTGGAGGTCAACCTCATAAAGGTCCCGTTGTCTCCATGTCACATGATGCCCTGGATGGCCACATGATGATGCCCTGGATGGCCACATAATTATGCCCTGGATGGCCACATGATGATGCCCTGGATGGCCACATAATGATGCCCTGGATGGCCACATAATGATGCCCTGGATGGCCACATGATGATGCCCTGGATGGCCACATAATGATGCCCTGGATGGCCACATAATGATGCCCTGGATGGCCACATGATGATGCCCTGAATGGCCACATGATGATGCCCTGGATGGCCACATGATGATGCCCTGGATGGCCACATGATGATGCCCTGGATGGTGACTAAAGATTTACTTTTATTCCATGATTCCTGGTTAAAACTGGGGGGGGGGATGAGCTGGTCAAGGACAGTAGTAGAGCAGTAAAGTCAAGAGATAAGAATACATAGATAAGGTCATGGGTAAAGATGAGCGCTAGAGAACAGGGATATGCTCGAGTGAAACGGTTGAGGGTAAAGTTCAGGGATGAGGTGTACGAAATTCGTCAAGCGTTAAGGCTGAAGGGAAGGTTATATGATGACACTCATGCCAGAATGATAAGATGCACAGAATAAGTCAAAAGATAATATCTACTGTATAATGAAATTAAGAGATCCAAAAATGAAGAATGTATTTTTCACGTTAGCTGAGACGGCACGGACAACTGAGGTCCATATCAAGGCCATCTCATTAACAGCGGCAAAAAAAAAAAAAAAAAAAAAAAAAAATATATATATATATATATATATATATAGAGAGAGAGAGAGAGAGAGAGAGAGAGAGAGAGGAAAGTGATTGGTTCTCAGTGAATGTAGGTTTGCGGCAGGGGTGTGTGATGTCTCCATGGTTGTTTAATTTGTTTATGGATGGGGTTGTTAGGGAGGTGAATGTAAGAGTTTTGGAAAGAGGGGCAAGTATGAAGTCTGTTGGGGATGAGAGAGCTTGGGAAGTGAGTCAGTTGTTGTTCGCTGATGATACAGCGCTGGTGGCTGATTCATGTGAGAAACTGCAGAAGCTGGTGACGGAGTTTGGTAAAGTGTGTGAAAGAAGAAAGTTAAGAGTAAATGTGAATAAGAGCAAGGTTATTAGGTACAGTAGGGTTGAGGGTCAAGTCAATTGGGAGGTGAGTTTGAATGGAGAAAAACTGGAGGAAGTGAAGTGTTTTAGATATCTGGGAGTGGATCTGGCAGCGGATGGAACCATGGAAGCGGAAGTGGATCATAGGGTGGGGGAGGGGGCGAAAATTCTGGGAGCCTTGAAGAATGTGTGGAAGTCGAGAACATTATCTCGGAAAGCAAAAATGGGTATGTTTGAAGGAATAGTGGTTCCAACAATGTTGTATGGTTGCGAGGCGTGGGCTATGGATAGAGTGGTGCGCAGGAGGATGGATGTGCTGGAAATGAGATGTTTGAGGACAATGTGTGGTGTGAGGTGGTTTGATCGAGTAAGTAACGTAAGGGTAAGAGAGATGTGTGGAAATAAAAAGAGCGTGGTTGAGAGAGCAGAAGAGGGTGTTTTAAAATGATTTGGGCACATGGAGAGAATGAGTGAGGAAAGATTGACCAAGAGGATATATGTGTCGGAGGTGGAGGGAACGAGGAGAAGAGGGAGACCAAATTGGAGGTGGAAAGATGGAGTGAAAAAGATTTTGTGTGATCGGGGCCTGAACATGCAGGAGGGTGAAAGGAGGGCAAGGAATAGAGTGAATTGGAGCGATGTGGTATACCGGGGTTGACGTGCTGTCAGTGGATTGAATCAGGGCATGTGAAGCGTCTGGGGTAAACCATGGAAAGCTGTGTAGGTATGTATATTTGCGTGTGTGGACGTATGTATATACATGTGTATGGGGGTGGGTTGGGCCATTTCTTTCGTCTGTTTCCTTGCGCTACCTCGCAAACGCGGGAGACAGCGACAAAGCAAAAAAAAAAAAAATATATATATATATATATATATATATATATATATATATATATATATATATATATATATATATATATATATATATATGTATATATATATATATATATATATATATATATATATATATATATATATATATATATATATATATATATGTATATATATATATATATATATATATATATATATATATATATATATATATATATATACACCCCAGCCTGAGCCAGGTGCCCTTTTTATCAATTACCCTTTAAGGGTGGATAGACAGCTGGGTTCACTATGGGCCGACTACCACAACCAGGGTTCGAATCTTTGTGCTCGGCCGCAGGCGGCCCTGGAATGAGCCAGGGTCAGGAAAGCTAACCACTACTCCACAGAGTTAAAGCATCCAAAAGTAGAATCGAGAGATAAGCTTTACGGGTAAGGACACATGATACAACTCAGAGATAAGGTCCAGGGATTGGTCAAGTGATTAGGTTCGACAATAAGGGTAAAGATAAAGTAAAGAGATGAGACGAAGAGAGTATATCATGGATATAAGGTCACGTATTACTGTCCAGGGATGTGGTCAAATGATATGGGTCGATTGATAAGGTCCTGAGATGAGAGTTGTATAACTAGGTCTAGAAATATCATCAAGGGACAAGATTCAAGCATAATGATCAGGTAAGAAGGTCTATTGATAACGTATGTTAAATCTGAGGAAGGTGTACTGATAGGTTGGAGCCAAGTCCAAACAGGTTTAGTGATATAAAGTCTCACTGACGAGGATGTGGACGAAAAGAAAGTAGTTTGAACACATTAACAGTTTGATGTGACAGGGGAACAACTGAACACATTAACAGTTTGATGTGACAGGGGAACAACTGAACACCGGTTCATGTACAAGTATAAAGTTATTGATTACAAGAGAGAAAGGGTCGAAGTTTGATACCCAAGTTAGAATTACAGTCCAGTGTGGTCGAGAATCATATGATAACACATGGTAAGTTGGACATATGAATGGCATCGTTATGTGGGGTTTATTTCCCAGCAGAGTCATGTGTACGAAAAAGCCTCCCCTAATATTAACCAGAGTAAAGAAGGTGTTACTTGTAGGTATCTGCATGCCAGCATATCCACCACACCTGCTTGGTTTAGGGTACATTAAAATTAAATTTGTTTTATTGAAGACAATCACAGGGCTTCCAGTAATGTTCTCACCCTGGTGAGGAATTATTGTCGTGTGTTGATTAAAGACTATACACCAAGGATTTCCAAGTGTGTCTCTTGATCTGTCTCTCACGCCTAGAGTCTAGCGAACATTGCTGCAGCGTTTTTGTTGGTTTCCATTAGCTGTACATTTGTAGCTTAGCAACTTGGCTGGTTTAGTGGGTAATACACAGACGAAAGCACTGTTTACCTAGAGAAGAAATATAAAGTTATTAGTTTAAACTCTCGAGCAAGACAGTACGAGTACGACCTTTGGAAATGATAGCCTGACCTTTGACCTAACCCTTATAGGTCACGTCAAAGGTCAGGTTTCCATACAAGAGTGGCACCGTGAGCTCATGGTCTTAATGTCCTGCTCAAACGGTTAACGTCTTTGCGTTTCTAGGTTTACAAGTTTCAGTATTAAACTTTGTACCATCATGTACACCACTGTTGTACCATCATGTACACCACTGTTGTACCATCATGTACACCACTGTTGTACCATCATGTACACTACTGTTGTACCATTATGTACCCCACTGTTGTACCATTATGTACCCCACTGTTGTACCATCATGCACACCAATGTAGTACCATCATGTACACCACTGTTGTACCATCATGTACACCAATGTAGTACCATCATGTATGCCACTGTTGTACGATCATGTAGACCACAGCTGTACCATCATGTACACCACATTTGTACCATCATGTACACCACTGTTGTACCATCATGTACGCCACAGTTGTACCATCATGCACACCACTGTTGTACCATCATGTACACCACTGTTGTACCATCATATACACCACAGTTGTACCATCATGCACACCACTGTTGTACCATCATGCACACCACTGTTGTACCATCATGTACACCACATTTGTACCATCATGTACACCACTGTTGTACCATCATGTACGCCACAGTTGTACCATCATGCACACCACTGTTGTACCATCATGTACACCACTGTTGTACCATCATATACACCACAGTTGTACCATCATGCACACCACTGTTGTACCATCATGCACACCACTGTTGTACCATCATGTACACCACTGTTGTACCATCATGTACACCGCTGTTGTACCATCATGTACACCACTGTTGTACCATCATGTGCACCACTGTTGTACCATCATGTACACCACTGTTGTACCATCATGTACACTACTGTTGTACCATCATGTATACCACTGTTGTTCCGTCATGTACACTACTGTTGTACCATCATGTATACCACTGTTGTTCCATCATGAAAATACTGTCCGAGTTTATGATGTTTGAACCATCTGAACAAAAGATATGCTGGAGAATGTCAGACACATCCATGGTGTAACACATTATGTGGTATAGTGATGGCTGGAAATACGTATATAAGGGTGACATTGGTATAATACCTTCCATACATCCTAATATGTTCTTCACTGTAAGTCGTGTCTTCCAGGCTGTTCTCTGACTATGGTGCTGTAACTGATTGAATTACAGATAAAAGCGTAATTGGTCAAAATTAAGCAGAATATCTGTGAGGTTGATAGAGTGGTTTCTTAATGTAACTGTTGAGGAAAGGTCAGAGGTTCTGTCAGAAAAACCAGTTCCTCAAGGGAGATGTCTGTCCCCTCATCGCTGTTCGTTCTGACTTTATGACATTAATTCATATACAAATTACAGTGTTATCATTAGCAGACGATGCCAGAATCAGTAGTGACAGTGGTCCACAGAAGACAACGAAAATATGCAATCATCCAGACGACAACTCAGGCAGTTCATCACTGACACATAAAGGAATCTATAGTACACGAGGGGAATGTTGAGCCGCGTCGCTGTTGATGTAAGTTGCCTATGGATGTACAGGACCACCTGCCACACATGGATGATCATCCCCATGTCAATGTGATAGGAGAGTAGGACACCTGTGTTCTTGCTTCATGCCCAGTGACCTGACCTTTATGTAACCTTTATATGTCAGACGATATAGTGCTGTCGTGCTTAAGGGTCGTACCTTCGTGTGCAAGGATCGCGCCGTCGTACTCGAGGGCCGTAACTTTCGTGCTAATGTCGTAGCTTCTTGCCCATGGTTCATGCCATCGTGGTGAGGGTTCGTGCCGTCATGTTCAAAAATCGCCCCGACGTGTTGAAAGGTCGCTCCGTCGTGTTCAAGGAGATAGAAAAAGAGTAACGCGTTCCTCCAGAAAGTGCCTCATCCGTGTGGATCTGCATAGCAACGAGCTACATCCAGATATGATTTTATTAATCAAATCTGAGCGGCAGACGCAAACCCTTGAAATTATAAAGAAAAAACATAGAATTGAAACTGGAGACATTTCTCCGTCTGCTACTGAGAGATGATTCATTATAACCAAAGCATAAAGGATCATCCAGGAGCAAAAATATCTCAGTTTTGATGGTTTCATGAGAGATTCCTTTAACATAAAGCGTAGACTCCATTATCCACGTGTTCCTTCTTTATCCTGAAAGAGAAAAATCGGCACGAAATTACGGTCACCGGAACGAGTAAGGTCATCGCCAGGACTCTAATGACCTTTAAAATGAGAGAGAGAGAGAGAGAGAGAGAGAGAGAGAGAGAGAGAGAGAGAGAGAGCGGACGAAAGTATTACAGAACGACCGAGCTCACCCGAGAGAGAGAGAGAGAGAGATTTATGATTGTGATATACTTGTATCATTTACTTTTCACTTACGCAGGTTCGACTTTTGTTATGGTTCACGATATCTTCTCCATAAGACCCCCCTTACTGGCTCTCTTGCCTCCAGTATCTGCACCTACATCTTTATGACCCTCTGATCCACGGTATCTGCCTCCACCCCTCCAACATAGATTCTACTTGGAACACGTCCGCTCCCACCTTACCACGCTAAGCCGTCCAATTTTACTATGTCTAAAACTTCCCAGACTAATAACTTGCTGATTAGCATAAACCTGTTGCTTAAGCTATTAAAATCGCTGTAAAACTTTACTTGTTTTCAGATTTACTCAGAACATTTTCTTTCCCGAATACTTAGTGAAGTTGCGTGGAGGTGCTCAAGTTCTGTATCGAGATGCGAGTCCAAGAAACTGTGTATGAATCTTTTATAGAGAGGTATTGGCCACGGGTTGGTCCGCTGGAGGGACGTTCATCCTTATCTTCTACTGCACTGGCTGATGATATTTAGTAATGAAATTCGGGGGCGTCTTTTTGCCGTCTTCAGCCTTTATTGCGATGCATTCATCACATTCATGACATTCTCACATGCCTCTGATGAATGTTTGATGAGAGAGTGGCACACCTGAGGCAACAGAGGATTATATTCTCGCATAGAAACTCGAACACAACTATACAACTCCTGATCATAAGGGTACGACCCTTACCGCCAGCACATCATACCATGGTATGGTCGTACCGTCTGACTCGAGGGTCCAGCAGTCGGTTTAAGGGGTCGAGCAGCACGGTGTGTGGCAGTTACGACTCGATCATTTTGCCCTCTGCCTCTCCCTCCCTGGGTCTCCGTCCTGCGGGGACTGTCTCTCTGCCTCCTTCCCTGGGTCTCCCTCATGCAGGGCCGACGTGAGATTCGTGATCCGCCTCCCGAATGCGTCACATTGCATCAAATATTGACGAAGGTGGTGATAAAAACTGAGTAACTGCGCCACGCCACAGCGATCTCTGTCATACAGTAGATATTGCGGTTTATTCTGAGAGAGAGAGAGAGAGAGAGAGAGAGAGAGAGAGAGAGAGAGAGAGAGAGAGAGAGAGAGAGAGAGAGACAATTAAGCTGGAGAAAGACATCAAAGCTTTAAAGCCATGAAAAAGGCACCAGAGCGTCTTAATCCAACTTCTGTTATATATATATATATATATATATATATATATATATATATATATATATATATATATATATATATATATATATTTATTTTTCTTTCAAACTATTCGCCATTTCCCGCATTAGCAAGGTAGCGTTAAGAACAGAGGACTGGGCCTTTGAGGGAATACCCTCACCTGGCCCAATTCTCTGTTCCTTCTTTTGGAAAATTGAAAAAAAAAAAAAAGAGAGGGGAGGATTTCCAGCCCCCTGCTCCCTCCCCTTTTAGTCGCCTTCTACGACACGCAGGGAATACGTGGGAAGTATTCTTAATCCCCTATCCCCAGGGATATATATATATATATATATATATATATATATATATATATATATATATATATATATATATATATATATATATATATATATTACATTATCAGTATCATTACACAACCCCAGGACCCCTTCTAAAGGGCTCCTGCACCTTCGAAGTTCCGCTCCCTCCAAGAGATGGGGGTGTAATGTTGGATTACTTCAGAGGTGAAAAGGTTATTCACAAGACTTTATTGCTGTCCGTCTAAGGTCGATGACGCAGCCTTGTAGATGGTATCTGATTGGTGGTATAACCATTTGCAGGCAGATTCCTGTAGTATTTATCAATACTAACCTAACCTAAGTGGTGCCGTGAAGATTAAATCCAAATATACCCACAGAGATGCCACCTACCGGTAGCAGCACACACCCAGCTGACTCCTCGTGGAGTCAACCCTTGACACCCAGGGTAGATGAGCCGACGCCCTCGACCCTTAACCCTCGACACCTGGGACAGGGGCGCCGGCTCCCGGGGTCAGTGAGTAAGTGGCCCTCCACACCAAGGGCCAGACAGCAGCTCCTGCAACACTGTGGGTCTCTCAGGACCAGGGGTTCGCCAAAGATCAACACTCTGGACAGTAAGGGGCCCCTGAGGGAGGTCCAAGAGTAGAAAAGAAGGAAGGATGGGTAAAGACCCTGGGGGAGGGCGAGGGAAGGTGGAAGAGGGAGAGAGTGATGTGCAGGACCCTAGGGGAGGGGATAGTGAGTTACAGGGCCCCGGGGAAGGGGAGAATGAGGTACAAGAACCCAGGGGAGGAGGAGAGTGAGGTACAGACCCCCGGAGGTGGAGAAAAGTGAGGTACAGACCCCAGGGGAAGGCCAAGCGGGCAACATTCAGGAGCGACAAGTCTGGTTCACCAGTTTCTTCCTTTTATTCCATTATCGTCACCTCCAATTTTCTTCCAACTTTCAGCTCTCTACTTCTTTTTTCTCTCTCCCCGCTTCCAGGCTCCCTTACTCTCAGTGATGCTTCCACTTCTCTCCCCTCTCCACCCGTTCTCCTCTTTCCTTCCTCTTTAACCCCTCTTCCACCACTGCCCGTCCCACCAGTTCCCATCGGTAGACCCCATCTGGAATATGTTCTATAGTTCTGGTCGTCTTACGTGCTCAAAGTCGAAGAAAACTGGAACACATGCAAAGCAGCAGAAAAAAGTAATTTTGTCGCTAAGAAAGACTCAAGAGTCGAAACAATGTTCTCTAAAAGCTCCCAGTTTCTGATTTGATCCAATGAAGTTTTTAAAGCACTAAATGATATCGGAAATATAACATATGACTGTTCATATGTTATGTTGTCCAGACCAAGACTGACTATGCCTTTCAATCCAGGCAAGGGAGATGGTTTACTTGTACATGTTGAGCCATAGGGAGTGGTGTGAGTTAAGGTGCTTTACTATCTCGTCTCCAACACTAATGCGATTAGAAACCCAGGACACTATTACTGTCCTCCAGCAAATAACTCTATTGGACTATCAGATCTGTTACCTGTCCTTCCCATGTACTTCTTTCTTCGCCGCTCCCCCATTCTCTCTCTTCCACCCATTCCCCTTTACCTCCTCCCGTTCATCATTTTCCTTTCCTTCCCGCCCTTCGTGCAGTACCCGTCCCACCCCTGTCCACCAATCCCTCGCCATCTCTCGGCGTGTCGCGAGCCACGCCCTTGAAGGTCCTAGACACACGCAAGTACTCAAGTATTCCAAAAGATGATCCATTTAAACGAAAGCTTGGTCGTGGAGGTCATGGAAAGGTTTGTACGTGCACGAACCACCTACGTTAGGCCACTTCAGAGCTGTAGCCTGGGGTCTTTATGGCAAGAGCATACAAGTTCAAATGTTGCTGTTACATGACAGAACTTTAGAGTAAATTACAGATAATTGTATTATGAATAACCAGGAACGGATGAAACAAAGAGAATGGTTGATTGTGTGTGTGTGTGTGTGTGTGTGTGTGTGTGTGTGTGTGTGTGTGTGTGTGTGTGTGTTTAGTTTGTAAATAGTAAAATCAATGGACTGGGACATGCACAAATATTTTTATACACAGATCATTACCTAAACACACACACACACACACACACACACACACACACCATTTAAAACCATCGTGGTCGTTCCCTACTTGTATCTAAGCGACCTCCGTGTTCGTATTAGAAATTCTCTCTCTCTCTCTCTCTCTCTCTCTCTCTCTCTCTCTCTCTCTCTCTCTCTCTCTCTCTCTCTCTCTCTCTCTCTCAGTATATTAAAAACAAACACTATACATACATTACAACGTTGCTCAGTGCGTCTACATCGTTATCTAACAATAGAGTAACGGAAATTGCTAGTGTGAATGACCTTCATACTGTCATAGATGGGAAGAAGCTGTGAAAACTAGTCATGTCACGTGATGTCATGTCACTGTACAGCAATCCTTTTGTGAAATGTAAATCAGATGACGATAATAATAATGATAATAATGATAATGATAATAATAATAATAATAAGAAGAAATAGTAGTAATAATATTGATAATGATGTACTATAGGAATGACATTAACAATGAAATAGACTTAAAAATGTTAACACTCGTAACAAAGACAATATAATGTTAACACTCGTAACAAAGACAATATAATGTTAACACTCGTAACAAACACAATATAATGTTAACACTCGTGCAACCCTACCTATAGCCCATGCCTTACAACCATATAATACCGCTGAAGTACTATTCCTTCAAACACACCCATTTTTGCTCTCCGAGATATTCTCTCTTTTCACGCATTCTTCATCGCTCCCAGAACCGTCGCCCCCTCCCCAACCCTATGACTCACTTCCGCTTCCACTGTTCTATTCGCTGCTAAGTCCACTCCCAGATATCTAAAACACTTCACATCCCAACTAACTTGTCCCTCAACCCAACTTTCTTCTTTCTCATACTTTTCCAAACTCAGTCACCAACTCCTGTAATTTCTCACTCGAATCAGCCGCCAGAGCTGTACCATCGGCGAACAACAACTGGCTCAGTTCCTAGGCCCTTTCATCCCAAGTGGACTGCATATTTATGTATATGTATATATATATATATATATATATATATATATATATATATATATATATATATATATATATATATATAAATATATATATCATTTTTTTATTTTGCTTTGTCGCTGTTTTCCGCGTTAGCGAGGTAGCGCAAGGAAACAGACGAAAGAATGGCCCAACCCACCCACATACCCATGTATATACATACACGTCCACACACAGCACAAATACATACCTATACATCTCAATGTATACATATATATACACACACAGACATATGCATATATACCCATGTACATATGCATATATACCCATGTACATAATTCATACTGTCTGCCTTTATTCATTCCCATCGCCACCTCGCCACACATGGAATAACAACACCCTCCCCCTCATGTGTGCGAGGTAGCGCTAGGAAAAAAACAACAAAGGCCCCATTCGTTCACACTCAATCTCTAGCTGTCATGTAATAATGCAAAAGGCACACAAGTAGCTACTTACATATGATGTAGGTAAAATCAAAAGGAAATGGACAATACGGATTGTCAAACGCTTTCGTTTGAATACATCGTCAGGAATGAGTACAGATGGAGAGACCTAGAGTATGATATCCCAGCCGCCACTGGGCGGGGCCGGCAAATGAATTAAGAAACAGGTGAAGGGGTCATCCTCGACGACCTCACTTCTCTTAAGTTCATCTCAGTTTGTACGCGCTGATCGGTCGGTTTTCCTAGTCTCTCTCCAGTCCGTCGCCACCATATCCGTAGCAGCTTTACTACTGGGTAAATCATTTCAGGTTCCTGTCACCTGGACAAGGAACATGGAATGGCATCTATGAACAGGAGAAGTGACCACTAACCGTGATGGTTTCCCACGATGGACCACATCAGGTGTGAGCAGCGTAGGGAGACGGGGACCAGGATGGTCCTCCCGTGCTGGGGATCCATTACCAGAGCGCGCTCGCGAGTGCGTGCGTGCATGCGTGCGTGCGAGTGTGTCGTGGGTGCGTGTTTTGTGTCATCATTTTCATTTCCTCTGATTTTCCCGCCTTGATGGATGGTAATCTTTCGAAGATTTTCTCATAAATTTGAGATTCCGGCGATATGTTGGTTGGCAGACCCAACCTGTCTTAGTAAGTCATGGGTTGCATAGTTAGGATGATGACCCTCACTATTCTGATTTTTTATGGTTTTTGTTTTCAGTTAAAGTTGTGGTATTGTGATTGGGTTGTTACTGATGGTGTCCACATGGTTGGAAACGATCCCCGGGCTGTGTTGTGAGGGACACTAGTATAATTACCTCCATAGTTTGGTTTGTGTGCCTTACATAGTGTGTTGTGTGAGGTTAAAGTTGTTGTTCTTCCTCCAGTCATTCGTTTCAGTCACTTTTACAAACTGAAATTATTTATACAATTCAACTGTTTATTCCTGTTTCATTTGCTGCTTTACACTCAATCAATTCACTTTGTTTTATCTCCCACATATTTCTCACAAAGCTGAATATTTTTCGAACAGTTTAATTTCCTCGGTATGAATTTGTCGTATTTGTCGTATAGGTTATATCTCAGATATTGATATATCTCAGATATTGATATATCTCAGATATTGATATATCTCAGATGTTGATATATCTCAGATACTGATATATCTCAGATATTGATATATCTCAGATATTGATATATCTCAGATATTGATATATCTCAGATATTGATATATCTCAGATATTGATATATCTCAGATATTGATATATCTCAGATATTGATATATCTCAGATATTGATATATCTCAGATACTGATATATCTCAGATATTGATATATCTCAGATATTGATATATCTCAGATGTTGATATATCTCAGATACTGATATATCTCAGATATTGATATATCTCAGATATTGATATATCTCAGATATTGATATATCTCAGATATTGATATATCTCAGATATTGATATATCTCAGATATTGATATATCTCAGATATTGATATATCTCAGATACTGATATATCTCAGATATTGATATATCTCAGATATTGATATATCTCAGATATTGATATATCTCAGATATTGATATATCTCAGATATTGATATATCTCAGATACTGATATATCTCAGATATTGATATATCTCAGATATTGATATATCTCAGATATTGATATATCTCAGATATTGATATATCTCAGATATTGATATATCTCAGATATTGATATATCTCAGATATTGATATATCTCAGATATTGATATATCTCAGATATTGATATATCTCAGATGTTGATATATCTCAGATACTGATATATCTCAGATATTGATATATCTCAGATATTGATATATCTCAGATATTGATATATCTCAGATATTGATATATCTCAGATATTGATATATCTCAGATGTTGATATATCTCAGATACTGATATATCTCAGATATTGATATATCTCAGATATTGATATATCTCAGATATTGATATATCTCAGATGTTGATATATCTCAGATATTGATATATCTCAGATATTGATATATCTCAGATGTTGATATATCTCAGATATTGATATATCTCAGATATTGATATATCTCAGATATTGATATATCTCAGATATTGATATATCTCAGATATTGATATATCTCAGATACTGATATATCTCAGATATTGATATATCTCAGATATTGATATATCTCAGATACTGATATATCTCAGATATTGATATACCTCAGATATTGATATATCTCAGATACTGATATATCTCAGATATTGATATATCTCAGATACTGATATATCTCAGATATTGATATATCTCAGATATTGATATATCTCAGATACTGATATATCTCAGATGTTGATATATCTCAGATACTGATATATCTCAGATATTGATATATCTCAGATACTGATATATCTCAGATATTGATATATCTCAGATACTGATATATCTCAGATATTGATATATCTCAGATACTGATATATCTCAGATGTTGATATATCTCAGATACTGATATATCTCAGCTATTGATATATCTCAGATACTTATATATCCAAACTCCTCAAATGTGTTCGTGCACACGTTTGGTTTCATGTGTGGGCACAGTTGTATTTGTCCGTTACTATGGAAAATATGATACGAAGAGAGACAGTCTCCACTGCCTCCTGAAAATGGGAAATTAGAGATGTAAACAAATCGTATAATCTGACGTTAGGAAGATAATCATCTTGTGGTAGCATGGTTGTGGCTCAGCTGTTGATGTCAACATGGTTTACAAAGGTGTGATGTAGAACTGTGTGTTGTAAAGACGTTATCGAGGACGGTTGCTGGAGCAGCGCAGCGCAGAGATCAGAGCAGGAAAAACCCAGCCATCCATAATGCATCCTACTTGTTCTCTCTGACTGCACCAGACCCACCACTTTTCGCTCATATTTTCAGCAGAATTTCTATGATAACACCAGACCACAAGAATCGATATAAAAAAACACATATTCATTTAGTATTCCCGATGCACAACCCCAATGAAATATTCCATTTCCAGCAGGCTTGAGTGCAAAAATGCCGCTCCACATCCGTACTGTATCCTCGATGCACACTGGCCGGCATTTTCAACTAAGCTTTCATTAATTCACCCAGACACGAAATTCGATAGAAAAGCTAGGAAAAATGCGAAAAAATTAATAATCATACCAGTCATATCCAAGAAAATTTACTTTTTTCCAGTAGCTACGAGCAGCAAAAACGCCACTCGACATCCGTATTGTAACCTCAATGTACCGAGCCCGCCAGCGAGCCATTGTGCCTAACCGAAAAGACTCGTTCCTCCAGCCTCTTGCGCCTTTGGAGATTAACTTTAAAAAATTTTGCTCGCTCGTGGCGTAATCTTTTTTCAGAGAGCTGGGATAGAGAAAGAGAGAGAGAGAGAGAGAGAGAGAGAGAGAGAGAGAGAGAGAGAGAGAGAGGGGGGGGGGGAGTTAAGGTGTAAAGGAGATGGATAAACAAGAGCCAGGGTTAATATTTCTTTTTCAGGGTCAGTACCAAAGTTCGCTGGCAGGTATTCATGATCTGATACCCCGAAGTTATGGAATCAAGGGGTGTTACAGGGGGCGAGTTCTCACCCGTGGGCAG
Source organism: Panulirus ornatus (assembly GCF_036320965.1). Taxonomy (NCBI): domain Eukaryota; kingdom Metazoa; phylum Arthropoda; class Malacostraca; order Decapoda; family Palinuridae; genus Panulirus; species Panulirus ornatus. The sequence goes on along the minus strand of NC_092246.1, from coordinate 24,588,484 downwards.
GGCGTGTGCAGAGTGTGGAAACTGAATTGGATTTTTATTCTATTTTTACAGCTCGCGTTGGAGGGGGAGCATAAGTGTGTCGAGTGAAAGGTTGGGAGCTGAGGGTTTACTCGGGGGTGAAGTGTGGAGGATTGGGGAGGGTGAGGGAGGAGGGTAAGGGATTGGGAAGGATAAGGAAGGGGGGGGGGGGGGTAAGGGTCTCGGAAGGGCGAGAGAGGAAAGTAAGGGATTAGGGAGGATAGGGAAGGAAAGTAAGGGAGTTGGATACTGAGATTCAAAATACTACAGAGAATAAGCGAAGAAAGTAAGGGATTTGTGGATGAGGCAAGGAATGAGGGAGGATGAGGTGGGAAGGTAAGGAATGAGGGAAGGTAACGCATTGTATTACCCCCCCCCCCCCTTCCACACACACACACACACACACACACACACACACACACACACACACACACATTTTGTATTTTTTTTCCATATTTGATCGCTGTTTCCCGCGGTAGCCGGATAACGCCAAGAAACTGACGAAGAAATACACAACCATTCACATACATATTCATATATATTTACATATATATATATACAAACATACATACAAACACATATGAATATGTATGGATTCCCACGGTGTAGCGATGACCTCTCGTGGTGTAGCGGTTAGCGTTCCTGACGTATTCACGGGCCGCCCAGGGTCGAATATAGGATCGAATCCTGGTTTCGACAGTCGGTCCACAGTCAGCCCAACTTTTCATCCACCACTAGGCGTTGGTCGATGAAATGGGTACCTGGCTTGGGCTAGAGTATTTACATGGCCTTGATTAGGGCCTCAGCTGCCCGTGCCGTCTCAGCCACATAAAAATAAAATGTACATATTCGTCCTTGCTGGCCTTCATCCATTGCTGAGGCCAACCGTCCCACAGGAAAGAGCACAAATGCATGAAGAAAAAGAAAAAAGAAGATAACATATGCTTTCTCTTCTCCTCCTCCATACCCGATCGCCGCTCCCTGCACCAGCGGGGTAGCGCTAGGAAACAGACGAAAAAGGCCACACCCGCTCACATCCGTACACGAGCTCTCAGGTTTAATGCACCGAAACCGCAGTTCCCCATCCACATCCAGGCCCCACAGATCTTTCCATAATTTACCCCGGACGCTTCACATGCCCTGGTTCAGTCCAGTGACAGCACGTTGACCCCCAGTATACCACATCGTTCCAATTCACTCTATCCACTCTATTCACTCCTTTCACCGTCCTGCATGTTCAGGCCCCGATGGTTCAAAATTTTCTTCACTCCATCATTCCAACTTCAGTTTCGTTTCTCCCTTAGCCTAGTCCCCTCCAGTTCTGACACATTTATCCTCTTTGTCAACCTTTTTTTTTTTTTTACCCATTCTCTCCCCCTATGTCCACAGTTTCAGCGTACATTCTCCAGCTCTCTCAACCACATACTTTCAATTACCACACCTCTCTCTTATACATTCATTGCTAACTCAGTAAACCACCTCACACCGCAAATTGTCCCCAACATTTCATTTCCACCACATCCACCCTCCTCCATACATTCTTATCTATAGCCCATGTCTTACATCCGTACATCGTTTTGACTACTGTACCTTTAAAAACACCCAGTTTTGCCCTCCCAGATAACGGAATTTCTTTCCACACATTCTTCAATGCTCCCAGAACTTTCGCCCCCCCCCCTCCTCTCACCCACCCTGTGACTCACTTCTGCTTCCATGGTTCCATTCACTAATATGTCCACTCCCAGGTATCTAAAAGATGCAGGGGCATGAAAGATATGCACGAGATAGGGTGAAATGGATCGATGTGTGATGTACAGGGAACGACATGTTGTCAATGAATTGAACCCTCTTCACCCTCCCTATCCATTACATTTTTGTCTATGGCCCACGCCTCTCTTCCACACAGCACCGACGCCACTAATAAGCCATCAAACCCACCCAACTTAGAACTTAAAAACAGTAACCATAGTTTTCACACATTCCTTAATGCGCCCAAGACTTGCCCCGTCTTCTTTACTATGGCTTACTTCAGCTCCCATAGTTCCGTTTGCCGCCATATCCACTACCAGGTATCTAAGACACTCCACTTCTTCCAAGTTCTCCCCATTCAAAGTCGTGCTCCAAATAACCTCTTCGCTGCTACATCCAATACTGTCGCTTTTCTTCAGATTTACTCTCATCTTCCTCCCTTCACACATTCTCCCAAGCTCAGACACCAGCTTCTGCAGGATTTTTTTTTTTTTTTACTCGAAATGCCACCAGGGTCTTGTCATCAACGAACAACAACTGACTCACCTGAGGGCCGTGGGCCGATAGAAGAGGGTCCTGTTAAAGGAGGGTAAAGCAAGCCACACACACACACACACACATGTCATCTTGCTATACAGTGTAACTAATAGCTCAATCTCCAACCAAATATAAGAAATACCCAAATGGCAAGTGTCTCTCCAGATTGGTTTCACCTTTCCTGAGCCATCCAGTCTCTAGTGCGACCTTCAAGTATTGGGTTATTATTCCATCTGGTCGATGTACTACTATCTGCCTCCTGTTATTAGGTGGTCATCCTGAATCATATATCTTCTTTTATATTCCAAAAGCCAGTCTAACTACAGGCTTTTAGTTCAAGCTTCTTTGTAAGTAATAAATTTTCCAGTGACTGAAGTTATTATTACAAGGAAAACGTCATATTGGGTTCAGTTTTGTTCTCCGTATTTTTCCCTTGTTAACTTGGCCTTGAGGGAGAGGAGACGCAACACCCGGTATGACCTCCCACAATAGATTTATTGACACTGAGAATTGACCTGAGATTTTTTCTCGGAATCGGCAATCACTGTCAGGATGACCTCGGCCTCCGGTAATCCTACAGGAACGATTGATCAAACCCAGGACGAGATAAAGACCTGTTGATCCGATTAAAGCAATTCCTCCTATGATTGCCGAAGGAGCCGCTGTTGAACGTTTCTGGGGGATAGACAACATAGCTGACCAGGTGGCGGGCGGAGGAATAACAAGGAATGACTTGAGGAAAGAACCAAGAAATGACTCAAGGAATGACCCAAAGTATGACTCAAGGAATTACCTAATGTATGACTTTAGATATGACTCAAGGAATGTCTCAAGATACGACTCAAGGAACGTCCATGAACACCTGAAACAGGAGAGTGTGGAGGCACTAACACATGACACTTCAGGTGCTGACATCATCAGTAAGGTTGTGTCTTGTGCTGACATCATCAGTAAGGTTGTGTCTTGTGCTGACATCATCAGTAAGGTTGTGTCTTGTGCTGACATCATCAGTAAGGTTGTGTCTTGTGCTGACATCATCAGTAAGGTTGTGTCTTGTGCTGACATCATCAGTAAGGTTGTGTCTTTTGCTGACATCATCAGTAAGGTTGTGTCTTGTGCTGACATCATCAGTAAGGTTGTGTCTTGTGCTGACATCATCAGCAGTAACACAATGTGGTAAGCTGCCTTACTTGTTCATGTCATTTGTGAACAAATCAGGAAGGCAGTCAGTCACCCCTGGGTTGGTGACGTCAGTGGCAGTAAACAAATAAGATATTATAATCCTCGGGTCACCTTCTGATGACCTATACTAACATCCTGTCTAACCCAAAAAGTCAGGTCACGTGAAGTCAAAAAAGTCACCAGACATTAACTGTGAAGCATTTTTGAGTCCTGCAAATGGTGAGTAATAACCGAGTGTACCTGAAGGGGAGGCAAAGCGGCCACCAGCATGAAAATAAATTGGAAGCGGTCACGAGATTAACACAGTCCCCGGTGCATTGTGGCAACAGAAAATGGAGTTTAGTTAACAGCATGTAATTATGGCAATTGAATTTTGTTCCAAGCTCTGACATTAATTTTTCTTTAGTTCTGAAAAAAAATTTCGCGTCAAAATTTATATCACACATACACACACACACACACGGGTTAGCGTTACTTACCATGGTGAGTCACCATGGTCCTACATCCAATCCTTGTGGCTGGTCAGTTAGTGGGCACAATGATTCGTCGCTAAAGATGAACAAAAGCTGTTTCGAAAACACCAAAGATTGATATCATCGAGTTTATACAAGTCGGTATATGCCTAACAGAAACAGCACAAAAAATACAATGAAACTAGAAAATAACAAGAAAATGACGAAAACAGAAGCCACAGACATCCTCAAAACTTCACCAGCAGCACAAATGTAGAAGACGCGTAGTTCCTACAGAACACAGTGAACCTAACTTGAATGATTTCTTCTCTAAACCAGTAAACATCACTGTGAACACACGCACCCACAGTTATGCCGGGAGTATACAATATGGCACTAAAGAGACATATCCAAGAAACCATCCACATACTTCAGAAAACTACATCATGCAGCTGTTGGTCCATTTGAACTTCCCTGTCCAACCTTCACCATCGTCCTAACCACCAAGTAAGAAAAAGTGGGCAACCTGATCACATGAGGTGGTAAGGTGAGCCTTAATGTCACCTGTGAAGCTTGGCAGAGTCTTCATGCAAAACTCGTGTGTTCGAGACATGATGCACGAGAGCTAGGCAGGGTGGATCTGTGTACATGAAGGCACTCTGGGTTTGGTCCTAACTCGCCAAGACGATAAACACAGGTATAAATGGAACTGTTATTATGATTATTATTATTATTATTATTATTATTATTATTATTATTATTATTATTATTATTATTATGATAATTTTTATCTTCATATTATTATCATTATTATTATTATCATTATCATTATTATTATTATTATTATTATCATTATTATTATTATTATTATTATTATTATTATTATTACTATTATTATTATTATCATTACCATTATTATCATTATAATTATTATTATTATTATTGTTATTATTATTATTGTTATTATTATTATTATTATTATTATTATTATTATTATTATTACTATTATTATCATTACCATTATTATCATTATTATTATTATTATCATTATTATTATTATTATTATTATCATTATTATTATTATTTTCTTTCTTTTCTTTCAAACTATTCGCCATTTCCCGCATTAGCGAGGTAGCGTTAAGAACAGAGGACTGGGCCTTTGAGGGAATACCCTCACCTGGCCCAATCTTCTGTTCCTTCTTTTGGAAAATTGAAAAAAAAACCGAGAGGGGAGGATTTCCAGCCCCCCGCTCCCTCCCCTTTTAGTCGCCTTCTACGACACGCAGGGAATACGTGGGAAGTATTCTTAATCCCCTATCCCCAGGGATAATTATTATTATTATTGTTATTATTATTATTATTATTATTATTATTATTATTATTATTATTATTATTATTATTACTATTATTATTATTATCATTACCATTATTATCATTATTATTATTATTATTATTATTATTATTATTATTATTATTGTTATTATTATTATTATTATTATTATTACTATTATTATTATTATCATTATCATTATCATTATTGTTATTATTACTATTAGCATTATTATTATTAGTAGTAGTTTTATTATCATTATTATTATTTTCATTATTATTATCGTTAGCAGTATCAGTAGTGATAGTAGCTATTTTCTTTTACTGTCATTACTATCATTAACTTAAACCGGCCTTAAGCCTAGCTTGGATCATTTTCAGAGCCAGATCAAAAAGCACATCTTTACTCCACCTTCACCTTCACATAACGAATTTTTATTACCCTCTTACGTTCACTAACTATATATTTCTTTTTACCCTCATCTTCATTACACCATTATCTTCACCGACCCCTTATCTTCACCTTTATGTTTATCGCAAATTCATTTTCATCACACTCATCTTCACCAGGCCATTGTCCTCACTACGCCTTCATCTTCACTACCCTCTCCTGTGTACACGTAGATCCGTATCTTCACTTCCTGTCCTACAAAACCTTTATCTACCCTAAGTTGTCTTCACTATATTCTTCACTACATTACCATCGTCTCCGCTCGTAGCCATCTTCACCCCCTCCCCCCCCCCCCCCCCCCCCCCCGTATCGGTATGCCACTGACCTTTGACCCAACCATTATCGATAAAATCAAAAGTTAACTTCTCCACATATAGACAAACAGACTGACAACACCATCACTGATATGCGCCTGAGTCAGTATTATTTTTGTTATCATTATTTTATCATTATTATCATTATTATTATTATCATTGCTATCGTCGTTATCATTATATTAGTTGTAGGCAGACAAAGAGATGTAGTGGATCATCAGTGGGTAGTGAGGTGCATATTGTATGTCTGGCTGATTCTGGTGGATCATCAGTGGGTAGTGAGGTGCATATTGTATGTCTGGCTGATTCTGGTGGATCATCAGTGGGTAGTGAGGTGCATATTGTATGTCTGGCTGATCCTGGTGGGTCATCAGTGGGTAGTGAGGTGCATATTGTATGGCTGGCTGATTCTGGTGGATCATCAGTGGGTAGTGAGGTGCATATTGTATGGCTGGCTGATTCTGGTGGATCATCAGTGGGTAGTGAGGTGCATATTGTATGGCTGGCTGATTCTGGTGGATCATCAGTGGGTAGTGAGGTGCATATTGTATGGCTGGCTGATTCTGGTGGATCATCAGTGGGTAGTGAGGTGCATATTGTATGGCTGGCTGATTCTGGTCGACCATACGTCTCCTCTTCCCAGGTCACTTACCACGCTGGTAGTTTTGGTGCCATCCCCTCCTAGCTGCCGTGTTTGTGATTTCCTTATCATCGTCACCAATTGTCATTTGCCATGCACGATGCTTATCCCATGACATCTTACCAGTTGCCATGTTTTCTGGTATATAATGTCATATCTCCCTAATCCAAGTCTATATTTTCTCACTCCCTCCACTTGCTACGTAATTGTTGACCTTAGTCACCTCTTGAAAGTTGCCATAATAGGAATGAAACCCACAGTCCTTGCCAGTTACCATGCTGTTCTTCTCTGTCCCATCTCTTTCCAGTTGCCATGCCTTTCCTGTTTGTCGCATCCCCTGCCAGTTGCCATGTGATCGCTTTCCGCTTGCAATAAGAAAAGTTACCAACGCTTTTCACTCTTTGATTCCACCTTCCATTCTCTACCAGTTACCACAGGTGGTCTCTTGTTGTCTCCACTCTGAACATTCGCTCCTGTCTCTCCCCACAGTCACCCATCGTATATTCTCTCTCTCTCTCTCTCTCTCTCTCTCTCTCTCTCTCTCTCTCTCTCTCTCTCTCTCTCTCTCTCTCTCTCTCTCTCTCTCTCTCTCTCTCCTCTCCCTGCTCTTGCTACCCTTCTAGTTCTCACCTTTCGTCAGCCACTCACATAATTTTCTGTGCAATTGTTTCTCCATTATCTGTCCTCCTCGTTTTAACACTCAGCGCTTCTCCACACTCTCTCCCTTTCTCCCCTTGCCCTTACTTCTTTCTCCCCCACCCTCTCACTCCTACCATGTGTCTTCCAACATTCATCTCCCTCGACCTTTCTCGTCATAACTCTCATTCTGTCCATCTTTCTCCTCTCCCTTCCCTTTCTAAAGTCTCTTCTCTCCTTACCCCTCTCCCACTTCTCTTCTCTCATCTTCCTCCCTTCCTTCCCTTTCACAGCTCCCTTTTGCTCTCTTCCTTCCCCACCCTTCCCCATCTCGACCCTTCCCCAACCCATCTCATTCCCACCCATCCCCTCCTATCTGTTCGTCTCTCCCCTCCTTCAGCCGCACTTCCCTTTCCAGTCCTAATTGGCTCCTCGAAAAAGGTAAAGGGCGGACCAACCGAAGCTGAAAACTGAGAGCTTCAATACCACGCTGATTGCCGCCTCGCTACGCCCTCTACATCAAGGTAGCCAAGCATAACCCAGCTCCTCCTGGCTATAGTCAGCTCCTCCTGGTTATAGTCAGCTCCTCCTGGCTATAGTCAGCTCCTCCTCGCTATATTCAGATTCTCCTGATTATATCCAGGTCCTCGTGGCTACATAGAGTTCCTCATAACCATAGATGCAGAACGATTATTATCCATCACGGAAAATCGTCAGTGGAGTGACAAGGCTTTCTCCTGTGTCACTCTCTCTCTCTCTCTCTCTCTCTCTCTCTCTCTCTCTCTCTCTCTATATATATATATATATATATATATATATATATATATATATATATATATATATATATATATATTCTTTTTTTTTTTTTTTTTTTGCCGCTGTCTCCCGCGTTTGCGAGGTAGCGCAAGGAAACAGACGAAAGAAATGGCCGAACCCACCCCCATACACATGTATATACATACGTCCACACACGCAAATATACATACCTACACAGCTTTCCATGGTTTACCCCAGACGCTTCACATGCCCTGATTCAATCCACTGACAGCACGTATGCCACATCGATCCAGTTCACTCTATTCCTTGCCCTCCTTTCACCCTCCTGCATGTTCAGGCCCCGATCACACAAAATCTTTTTCACTCCATCTTTCCACCTCCAATTTGGTCTCCCACTTCTCCTCGTTCCCTCCACCTCCGACACATATATATCCTCTTGGTCAATCTTTCCTCACTCATTCTCTCCATGTGCCCAAATCATTTTAAAACACCCTCTTCTGCTCTCTCAACCACGCTCTTTTTATTTCCACACATCTCTCTTACCCTTACGTTACTTACTCGATCAAACCACCTCACACCACACATTGTCCTCAAACATCTCATTTCCAGCACATCCATCCTCCTGCGCACAACTCTATCCATAGCCTACGCCTCGCAACCATACAACATTGTTGGAACCAATATTCCTTCAAACATACCCATTTTTGCTTTCCGAGATAATGTTCTCGACTTCCACACATTCTTCAAGGCTCCCAGGATTTTCGCCCCCCTCCCCCACCCTATGATCCACTTCCACTTCCATGGTTCCATCCGCTGCCAGACCCACTCCCAGATATCTAAAACACTTTACTTCCTCCAGTTTTTCTCCATTCAAACTTACCTCCCAATTGACTTGACCCTCAACCCTACTGTACCTAATAACCTTGCTCTTATTCACATTTACTCTTAACTTTCTTCTTTCACACACTTTACCAAACTCAGTCACCAGCTTCTGCAGTTTCTTACATGAATCAGCCACCAGCGCTGTATCATCAGCGAACAACAACTGACTCACTTCCCAAGCTCTCTCATCCCCAACAGACTTCATACTTGCCCCTCTTTTCAAAACTCTTGCATTCACCTCCCTAACAACCCCATCCATAAACAAATTAAACAACCATGGAGACATCACACACCCCTGCCGCAAACCTACATTCACTGAGAACCAATCACTTTCCTCTCTTCCTACACGTACACATGCCTTACATCCTCGATAAAAACTTTTCACTGCTTCTAACAACTTGCCTCCCACACCATATATTCTTAATACCTTCCACAGAGCATCTCTATCAACTCTATCATACGCCTTCTCCAGATCCATAAATGCTACAT